>NC_069501.1:590783530-590913530 GCF_027579735.1 Bombina bombina
GTCTATTATATTATGGGGTGTAACTACAAGGGTCACAGAGGTCTCAGTAAAGACGGGGCCTGTACTTCTAGGGGGCCCATCTGGCCATATAACCAGTTATGATTTTGCTATAGAGGGACTAGTGGGGCCAAAGCCCCATCTGCATCATGCCTGAACTCCCTGCACAACAAGGCTCACAGTATAAGGAAAGCAAATGGATCTGCCTTTACATACATTGTGGCAAGGTTTCCAAGATGGCTGCCGCAGAGTTGCCATACAGAAAAATGTACCATAATATTTACACAGGAAGACTGCACAAGTGCATATATTTTGGTGCGGACTAACCAAGGAGAGAAGTAGTTTTTCTTGCTCTTATTTGGCAGCTGTCTTAGCTTCTGATGATTGAAAACAGGGCTCTGTTGAAATGCCACAGCCTTTGACCAGTAGTTATACCCCGTTTAGATTCATAGCATACATTTCAGAGCGTTACATATAATGATAATAGATTATATAGAGAGGGACATGGAGTGTAACAAATCTATCATCTATCTTTCTATTATCTATCTATCTATCTATCTATCTATCATCTATCTATCTACCTGTGTGTCTGTCTATCTATCTATCTATCTATCTATCTATCTATCTATCTATCTATCTATCTATCTATCTATCTATCTGTCTGTCTGACTGTATGTCTATATGTCTATCTATCTGCCTGTCTATCTATCTATCTATCTATCTATCTATCTATCTATCTGTCTGTCTGTCTGTCTGTCTATCATCTATCTATCTAAATTTAAAAAACACCACACATTTGATTCCACAAGATACTAGTCCATTTGTTAAGATAGTAATTCAATTCAATTAATTAAAGGTAGTTTTTTTATTTAAAGATTCAGCTATATGGATTCTTACAGACATAACATATGTAAAGGATAGGCTGGAATACTTATGCACGTTAAAGACCATATGCATCAATTTGTACCATAGAAAATATAAACATTTTATGTGCACATAAGTCCCTTGTGATCATGGCTCCTGTAATTAGGTGAAGGTTTAACTAAAGGTTCAGAGGGTGAGCCCTTCACTACATAATTAAATTCCTTCATGTCCCTACTGACCTCTGCTAGCCAATGTAAGGCATACAGTTTTTTTTTTCCGAATTAAATAAACAAAAATCAATTCTTTTATTTATCAACCATAGCACAAGGATAAATTCAGTGAATGAATTTTGTTTTTTCAATTCAGGTTGACAAAGAATTGTAAATTTGGTCATGATTAAAATTTGTAGTTCTATTTATCTTTTTTTACATTGTGTTTTGATGGTAAAACAGGTCATTTGTGCAAATGAAATGTTTTTTTTTTTTTAAATAGATATTTTGCACATTATTGTTTCTTTTTTTTACCTTTTATTCCCTCTATTTAAAGATATCTATAAGAATGTATTCACACATTTGAAATATTTGTCACTTGATATAGGAAACTCTGAATATACAGATTTATATTAATTTGATACTGAGTTATAATAATGTATTTCAGATGTTATCCCACTGATTTTTCCTGTTAGTAGAATGTTATCTGGCAAACCACAAATTTGTAGTTTGGGAATTCCAGTGGGTTTGTAAGGCACTTATGGGTTCAGGAGAAGATATACCATTGGTGCAGCAGGTGCAGCCTGTCCTTACATATGTATATGAAAAATGTGTATAATCCTAATGCAGGGAAGCCTTTTATTAGTGGAAGTTGCAGGTCCATCTATCTATCCTGAAAATCATTATATAGAGCATAATTTATTTTATTACTTTTGCTTTTTACTAAGTTACCTTTGCAGGGCCCCAACATTTTTTGCACCAGGGCCCTCTGTTGAGTAGGTCAGCAACTGTAAGGGTTAACTCTTTTAGTCACAGTATGTGAGATAATAAAGTAGGGGCAAGTTGTTGCAATTTGGGGGGTTGAACTCACTTACTTGATATAAAGTTGATGACCTTCATTGCAAGTTTTCCCGCCCTTCCATTCCCCTGTTGTAGTGGTTATTATTTTAGAGGGGTTGGTAGCTATGTGGTCACAAGTTTCCTTAAAGGGACAGTGTACCGTAACTTTGTTTTTCCCTTAATTTATTTTCACTTATACCAGCTGCAGAGTATAAAATCTATCGGCTAGATTTAGAGTTGGGCGGTAGCCGTCAAAACCAGCGTTAGAGGCTCCTAACGCTGGTTTTTACCGCCCTCTGGTATTTGGAGTCAGTCAGGAAAGGGTCTAACGCTCACTTTACAGCCGCAACTTTTCCATACTGCAGATCCCCCTACGCCAAAACTCCAGCCGCAGAAAAAAGTCAGTAGTTAAGAGCTTTCTGGGCTAACGCCGGTTTATAAAGCTCTTAACTACTGTGCTCTAAAGTACACTAACACCCATAAACTACCTATGTACCACTAAACCGAGGTCCCCCCACATCGCCGCCACTCTATTAATTTTTTTTAACCCCTAATCTGCCGCTCCGTACACCGCCGCCAGCTACATTATCCCTATGTACCCCTAATCTGCTGCCCCTAATACCGCCGACACCTATATTATATTTATTAACCCCTAATCTGCCCCCTCCAATGTCGCCGCCACCTACCTACACTTATTAACCCCTAATCTGCCGAGCTGACTGCACCGTTACTATAATAAAGTTATTAACCCCTAATCCGCCTCACTCCCGCCTCAATAACCCTATAATAAATAGT
Organism: Bombina bombina; assembly: GCF_027579735.1. Lineage (NCBI taxonomy): Eukaryota > Metazoa > Chordata > Amphibia > Anura > Bombinatoridae > Bombina > Bombina bombina. The sequence continues at coordinate 590,786,236 of NC_069501.1, forward strand.
ATTAACCCCTAATCTGCCCTCCCTAACATCGCTGACACCTAACTTCAAGCATTAACCCCTAATCTGCCGACCGGAGCTCACCGCTACTATAATACATTTTTTAACCCCTAAAGCTAAGTCTAACCCTAACACTAACACCCCCCTAAGTTAAATATAATTTAAATCTAACAAAATAAATTAACTCATTAAATAAATTATTCCTATTTAAAGCTAAATACTTACCTGTAAAATAAACCCTAATATAGCTACAATATAAATTATAATTATATTGTAGCTATTTTAGGATTAATATTTATTTTACAGGCAACTTTGTAATTATTTTAACCAGGTACAATAGCTATTAAATAGTTCATAACTATTTAACAGTTACCTAGTTAAAATAATTACAAAATTACCTGTAAAATAAATCCTAACCTAAGTTACAATTAAACCTAACACTACACTAGCAATAAATAAATTAAATAAAATACCTACAATTATCTACAATTAAACCTAACCCTACACTATCAATAAATTAATTAAATAAACTACCTACAATTACCTACAATTAAACCTAACACTACACTATCAATAAATTAATTAAATAAAATACCTACAAATAACTACAATGAAATAAACTAACTAAAGTACAAAAATAAAAAAGAACTAAGTTACAAAAAATAAAAAAATATTTACAAACATTAGAAAAATATTACAACAATTTTAAACTAATTACACCTACTCTAAGCCCCCTAATAAAATAACAAAGACCCCCAAAATAAAAAAATGCCCTACCCTATTCTAAATTAAAAAAGTTCAAAGCTCTTTTACCTTACCAGCCCTGAAAAGGGCCATTTGCGGGGCATGCCCCAAAGAATTCAGCTCTTTTGCCTGTAAAAAAAAAACATACAATACCCCCCCAACATTACAACCCACCACCCACATACCCCTAATCTAACCCAAACCCTCTTAAATAAACCTAACACTAAGCCACTGAAGATCTCCCTACCTTGTCTTCACTTCACCGGGTTCAACGATCGGTCCAGAAGCTGCATCTTCAATCTTCTTTCTTCCGGAGCGGAGCGGAGCTATCTTCTTCCCAGCCGACGCGGATCCAACCTCTTCAAGCGACGCCTACTCGCCGAATGACGGTTCCTTTAAATGACGTCATCCAAGATGGTGTCCATCGAATTCCGATTGACTGATAGGATTCTATCAGCCAATCGGAATTAAGGTAGGAATATTCTGATTGGCTGATGAAATCAGCCAATCAGATTCAAGTTCAATCCGATTGGCTGATCCAATCAGCCAATCAGATTGAGCTCGCATTCTATTGGCTGATCGGAACAGCCAATTAAACCTAACACTACACTCAATCTGATTGGCTGATTGGATCAGCCAATCGGATTGAGCTTGAATCAGAATATTCCTACCTTAATTCCGATTGGCTGATAGAATCCTATCAGCCAATCAGAATTCGAGGGACGCCATCTTGGATGACGTCATTTAAAGGAACCGTCATTCGGCGAGTAGGCGTCGCTTGAAGAGGTTGGATCCGCATCGGCTGGGAAGAAGATGGCTCCGCTCCGCTCCGGAAGAAAGAAGATTGAAGATGCGGCTTGATAGAAGACTTCATCCCGATGATGGACTTCCGACTTCAGCCCGATGATGGAGTTCTTCAGCCGGCGCTTGGATCAAGACTTCGGACTCTCTTCTGGACCGATCGCTGAACCCGGTGAGGTGAAGACAAGGTAGGGAGATCTTCAGGGGCTTAGTGTTAGGTTTATTTAAGGGGGTTTGGGTTAGATTAGGGGTATGTGGGTGGTGGGTTGTAATGCTGGGGGGGGGGTATTGTATGTTTTTTTTTTACAGGCAAAAGAGCTGAATTCTTTTGGGCATGCCCAGCAAAGGGCCCTTTTCAGGGCTGGTAAGGTAAAAGAGCTTTGAACTTTTTTAATTTAGAATAGGGTAGGGCATTTTTTTATTTTGGGGGTCTTTGTTATTTTATTAGGGGGCTTAGAGTAGGTGTAATTAGTTTAAAATTGTTGTAATATTTTTCTAATGTTTGTAAATATTTTTTTATTTTTTGTAACTTAGTTCTTTTTTATTTTTTGTACTTTAGTTAGTTTATTTCATTGTAGTTATTTGTAGGTATTTTATTTAATTAATTTATTGATAGTGTAGTGTTAGTTTTAATTGTAGGTAATTTATTTAATTTATTTATTGAAAGTGTAGTGTTAGGTTTAATTGCAACTTAGGTTAGGATTTATTTTACAGGTAATTTTGTAATTATTTTAACTATTTTAGCTATTAAATAGTTCTTAACTATTTAATAGCTATTGTACCTGTTTAAAATAATTACAAAGTTGCCTGTAAAATAAATATTAATCCTAAAATAGCTACAATATAATTATAATTTATATTGTAGCTATATTAGGGTTTATTTTACAGGTAAGTATTTAGCTTTAAATAGGAATAATTTATATAATAAGAGTTAATTTATTTCGTTAGATTTAAATTATATTTAACTTAGGGGGGTGTTAGTGTTAGGGTTAGACTTAGCTTTAGGGGTTAATCCATTTATTAGACTAGCGGCGAGATCCGATCGGCAGATTAGGGGTTAATTATTGTAGGTAGCTGGCGGCGACATTGTGGGGGGCAGATTAGGGGTTAATAAATATAATATAGGGGTCGGCGGTGTTGGAGGCAGCAGATTAGGGGTACATAGGTATAATGTAGGTTGCGGCTGTATACGGAGCGGCAGATTAGGGGTTAAAAAAAATATGCAGGTGTCAGCGATAGCGGGGACGGCAGATTAGGGGTTAATAAGTGTAAGGTTAGAGGTGTTTAGACTCGGGGTACATGTTAGAGTGTTAGGTGCAGACGTAGGAAGTGTTTCCCCATAGTAAACAATGGGGCTGCGTTAGGAGCTGAACGCTGCTTTTTTGCAGGTGTTAGGTTTTTTTTCAGCTCAAACAGCCCCATTGTTTTCTATGGGGGAATCGTGCACAAGCACGTTTTTGAAGCTGGCCGCGTCCGTAAGCACCGCTGGTATCGAGAGTTGCAGTGGCATTAAATTATGCTCTACGCTCCCTTTTTGGAGCCTAACGCACTGAAAACCCAGCCATTCTGTGAACTCTAAATACCAGCGGTATTTAAAAGGTGCGGGGGAAAAAAAGGACGCGTAGCTAACGCACCCCTTTGGCCGCAGAACTCTAAATCTAGCCATATGTGAAGTTGCTTTAGGTTTATTTTTGTATATAAAAAAACGTATTTTGTTCTTTGAAACCACAACCCATTAAAATGTGTTGAGCTTACAGGGAAATCAGATCTCTTTATTTATCACTTTCTGTACACACATGCTTCTTTATATTATCTCTCGGCTAGATTTAGAGTTCTGCGGCCAAAGGGGTGCGTTAGCTACGCATGCTTTTTTTCCCCTGCACCTTTTAAATACAGCTGGTATTTAGAGTTCACAGAATGGCTGGGTTTTCAGTGCGTTAGGCTCCAAAAAGGGAGCGTAGAGCATAATTTAACGCCACTGCAACTCTCGATACCAGCGGTGCTTACGGACGCGGCCAGCTTCAAAAACGTGCTCGTGCACGATTCCCCCATAGAAAACAATGGGGCTGTTTGAGCTGGAAAAAAACTAACACGTGCAAAAAAGCAGCGTTCAGCTCCTAACGCAGCCCCATTGTTTACTATGGGGAAACACTTCCTACGTTTGCACCTAACACTCTAACATGTACCCCGAGTCTAAACACCCCTAACCTTAGACTTATTAACCCCTAATCTGCTGCCCCCGCTATCGCTGACACCTGCATATTATTATTAACCCCTAATCTGCCGCTCCGGACACCGCCGCAACATACATTATAGTTATGTACCCCTAATCTGCTGCCCCTAACACCGCCGACCCCTATATTATATGTATTAACCCCTAATCTGCCCTCCACAACGTCGCCGCCAGCTACCTACAATAATTAACCCCTAATCTGCCGACCGGAGCTCACCGCTATTCTAATACATTTTTTAACCCCTAAAGCTAAGTCTAACCCTAACACTAACACCCCCTAAATTAAATATAATTTAAATCTAACGAAATAAATTAACTCTTATTATATAAATTATTCCTATTTAAAGCTAAATACTTACCTGTAAAATAAACCCTAATATAGCTACAATATAAATTATAATTATATTGTAGCTATTTTAGGATTAATATTTATTTTACACGTAACTTTGTATTTATTTTAACCAGGTACAATAGCTATTAAATAGTTCATAACTATTTAATAACTACCTAGTTAAAATAATTACAAAATTACCTGTAAAATAAATCCTAACCTAAGTTACAATTAAACCTAACACTACACTATCAATAAATAAATTAAATACAATACCTACAATTATCTACAATTAAACCTAACACTACACTATCAATAAATAAATAAAATAAAATACCTACAAATAAATACAATGAAATAAACTAAAACTAAATCTGTCCAGAAGAGCCTCCGAAATCTTCATCCAAGCCCAAGCAGGGGCTGAAGAGTGACGTCCATCCTCCGGCTGAAGTCTGGATCCAAGCGGCAAATTAAGAAGTCCATCTTCGGGAAGAAATCTTCATCCTATCTGGGCAGAAGAGGACATCCGGACCGGCAAACATCTTCATCCAAGCCACATCTTCTATGTTGTTCCATCGGATGACGAGCGGCTGATCTTGAAGACCTCCGGCGCGGATCCATCCTCTTCGTTCGACGTCCAACTGAAGAATGAAGGTTCCTTTAAGGGACGTCATCCAAGATGTCGTCCCTCGAATTCCGATTGGCTGATAGGATTCTATCAGCCAATCGGAATTAAGGTAGGAAAATTCTGATTGGCTGATGGAATCAGCCAATCAAATTGAGCTTGCATTCTATTGGCTGATCGGAACAGCCAATCGGATTGAACTTGAATCTGAATGGCTGATTCCATCAGCCAATCAGAATTTTCCTACCTTAATAGATAGAATCCTATCAGCCAATCGGAATTCGAGGGACGCCATCTTGGATGACGTCCCTTAAAGGAACCTTCATTCTTCAGTTGGACGTCGAACGAAGAGGATGGATCCGTGCCGGAGGTCTTCAAGATCAGCCGCTGGTCATCCGATGGAACAACATAGAAGATGCGGTTTGGATGAAGATGTTTTCCGGTCTGGATGTCCTCTTCTGCCCGGATAGGATGAAGATTTCTTCCCGAAGATGGACTTCTTCATTTGCCACTTGGATCCAGACTTCAGCCGGAGGATGGACTCACTCTTCAGCCCCTGCTTGGGCTTGGATGAAGATTTTGGAGGCTCTTCTGGACAGATCGGGACTCCGGTGTGGTGAAGACAAGGTAGGGAGATCTTCAGGGGCTTAGTGTTAGGTTTATTTAAGGGGGGTTTGGGTTAGATTAGGGGTATGTGGGTGGTGGGTTGTAATGTTGGGGGGGGTATTGTATGTGTTTTTTTTACAGGCAAAAGAGCTGAATTCTTTGGGGCATGCCCCGCAAAGGGCCCTTTTCAGGGCTGGTAAGGTAAAAGAGCTTTGAACTTTTTTAATTTAGAATTGGGTAGGGCATTTTTTTATTTTGGGGGTCTTTGTTATTTTATTAGGGGGCTAAGAGTAGGTGTAATTAGTTTAAAATTGTTGTAATATTTTTCTAATGTTTGTAAATATTTTTTTATTTTTTGTAACTTAGTTCTTTTTTATTTTTTGTACTTTAGTTAGTTTATTTAATTGTAGTTATTTGTAGGTATTGTATTTAATTAATTTATTGATAGTGTAGTGTTAGGTTTAATTGTAGATAATTGTAGGTATTTTATTTAATTAATTTATTGATAGTGTAGTGTTAGGTTTAATTGTAACTTAGGTTAGGATTTATTTTACAGGTCATTTTGTAATTATTTTAACTATTTTAGCTATTGTACCTGGTTAAAATAAATACAAAGTTGCCTGTAAAATAAATATTAATCCTAAAATAGCTACAATATAATTATAATTTATATTGTAGCTTTATTAGGGTTTATTTTACAGGTAAGCTTTAAATAGGAATAATTTATTTAATAAGAGTTAATTTATTTCGTTAGATAAAAATTATATTTAACTTAGGGGGGTGTTAGGGTTAGGGTTAGAATTAGCTTTAGGGGTTAAAAAAATTATTATAGTAGCGGTGAGCTCCGGTCGGCAGATTAGGGGTTAATGCTTGAAGTTAGGTGTCGGCGATGTTAGGGAGGGCAGATTAGGGGTTAATACTATTTATTATAGGGTTATTGAGGCGGCAGTGAGGCGGATTAGGGGTTAATAACTTTATTATAGTAGCGGTGCAGTCCGCTCGGCAGATTAGGGGTTAATAAGTGTAGGTAGGTGGCGGCGACGTTGGGGGGGGCAGATTAGGGGTTAATAAATATAATATAGGTGTCGGCGGTATTAGGGGCAGCAGATTAGGGGTACATAGGGATAACTTAGCTGGCGGCGGTGTACGGATCGGCAGATTAGGGGTTAAAAAATGTAATAGAGTGGCGGCGATGTGGGGGGGCCTCGGTTTAGGGGTACATAGGTAGTTTATGGGTGTTAGTGTACTTTAGAGCACAGTAGTTAAGAGCTTTATGAACCAGCGTTAGCCCAGAAAGCTCTTAACTACTGACTTTTTTCTGCGGCTGGAGTTTTGTCGTTAGATTTCTAACGCTCACTTCAGCCACGACTCTAAATACTGGCGTTAGAAAGATCCCATTGAAAAGATAGGATACGCAAATGGCGTAGGGGGATCTGGGGTATGGAAAAGTTGCGGCTGCAAAGTGAGCGTTAGACCCTTTCCTGACTGACTCCAAATACCAGAGGGAGGTAAAAACCAGCATTAGGAGCCTCTAACGCTGGTTTTGACGGCTACCGCCCAACTCTAAATCTAGCCGTCTGTATGTATACCAAAGCCAAATACTTAGTGATGAGATATTCTAAGAAGCCTCGATGGTACCGGGGTAACTTAAAAAAAGTTTAACACTTGAGAATGGTTAACTCTTACATACAAGGTATAAAAAAAATCCCAAAGATTTTGCCTTTCTCTCCATGCTGGTGCGGTTTTGAATATCAAGCCCTTAGAGAGAACAATAGAAAATTAACTTTGGATTGCTTATCTCTTCTACCTCCCAATGGATCGACAGCCAATATCAGCTATTTCAAATGCAAATTTAAATGTAACAGTGGTATTTGTAAACAATTTAATACACTCCAGCAGGTCAAATGGATCGGGAACAAATTAAAGGGGAACAAATTTAGGGTAAACTGTCCCTTTAAGATTGGTTTAATCATCTTCAAATAAGCCAGTCCTGCAAGTCTGAGTATTAAAGGAACATGGAACCCAAATTACTTTTGTCACGATTTTGAAAGAGCACAATTTATTTAATTTTTTTTAACTTTTATTTATAATCCAAGACATTGTCCACATTGACACAATTTTAAACAACTTTCCAATTTACTTTTATTATCTAATTTGCTTCACTCTCTTGCTATCTTTTGAAGAAAAGCACATCTAAATAGGCTGGTGGCTGCGCATAGATGCCTCTTGTAATTGGCTCACCCATGTGCATTGCTATTTCTTCAACCAGGGATATCTAAGGAATTAAGCAAATTAGATAATAGAAGTAAATTTAAATGCTGTTTTTAATTGTATTATCTATCTGAATCATGAAAGAAAACAATCTGGTTTTCATTTGCCCATAAAGGATTACTGACTTTATTATTTCTCTGCAAAACGGAACAAACATATATCATTTAAAATACCATAGTAATGTAATGTACCTTGTGATTTTAGGAAACAAAGCTCCATTTAGCAATCCCGATGACATCACGTCATCCAGCCCTCAAATGTGGGCCGTCTAAGGGCTAGCAATCTCTCCAATCGGATGTGTATTATTTGTATATAATTATATTACAGTCTCCTCATTCAACGCATGCGCAATACAATTAGCTTCCTCTCGCATACGCATATTGCGGGACTCAAGCCGACATGAGAGCTAACGGGAAAAAACCTGCATCCAATGACGTTGCAGTAATTGCGCATTGCGTCTTGGAGTCACCATCTTACAACTGCCGTTGTCAGCACGGATTGGAAATCCGTAATGCAAGACAACACAGTGGGTTTGGAAAATTTTTATATTTCAAACATATATATTTCGTAAAGGTACACATTTAATACATGAACAACATTGAAAAAAACTTTATTTACATGTATAGTTTTGCGATATGACCGTTACAATTCTGACTACAGTGTCCCTTTAATTCATTCTAACTGGGTGTCTGCTTGCTGCACATCACCTGAAGGTCTCTCAAGGGTCATAGAGCACACTGAGTGATGGCCAGGCTGATTGGTGGAATGACACTCTGTAGGTGGTGGTCCAGGGGTACCTTTTCTTGTGGGTAAGCAGGCAAAGAACTCTGCGGCATCCAGTGCCTCTAGGTAGAGCAATTTGCCATCTTATCTAGAAGCTCATTTGCCGCTAATTGGTTAAACATATTAAAAATGTTTAGTCAGCTTTAATTGGTTGCCTAACATCAAATTACTACAGTTCAAGAAATGTAACAATTGAGCATTTTTTCTCCCAGTACCTTTTTCTTTTTTTATGTGGAAAAATTATGAATTGTTTCTTAGGGAGAAAAATAAAGATTTTTGCTTCTTCCAAGTTTAGGGGGGGGGGGGGGTCATACGGTTCATATGAATTTTGACATTTTTTTAGTTTGTTAAAAGACATTTGCTATCCCTTTATTTCTTATTGGGCACATCTCCAGGACAGCAGATATATTAGGGATGGGCGAATGTTTCTAAAAATTCAAAATTTAAAACAAATTTTTATACATTTGTTCGTTCAAATCGAATTTAGAATGTTTATATAACATTCTAACATTCTATTTTAGAATTTTCGTTTTCGAAAAATATTCGTTAGAATAATAGAATGTTTAGCTATGTATTCATTCAATTTCGAAATGTAATATTCGAATTTGAATGTCACATTCGAATTTGAAATAGTATTTCTAGTTTACAACTGTGTTTAATAAATGTGATATTCGATTTGAATGTGACATTCAAATTCAAAATAGTATTTCTAGTCTAATACTGTGTTTTATAAATGTAATATACAAATTCGAATGTGATATTCGATTCGAATGTGATATTCGATTCGAATATGACATTTGAATTCGAAATAGTGTTTCTAGTCTATAATTGTGTTTTAGAAATGTAATATTCGAATTCGAATGTCACATTCGAATTTGAATGTCACATTCGAATTTGAAAGGGACATTCGAAAACAGTAAATAACATTCGAAAATCAAATTTTTAAGAATATTAGTTCTTATCAACATTCTATTATGTAAATCGAATTTCTACAATAACATTCGTTCTAAAATTCGAATTTGAATATAAACACATTTGCCCATCCCTAATATATATGTGTTTTTTTGTCAAATATATATCTATATCTATATGAATATATACAGAAATATATATATATATATATATATATATATATATATATATATATATACATACATATACACTCCAACAGGTATATTACAAGTTGTGCTTTCATCTTTTAACGCTGAAAAAATGGCCATTTAATCGTTAAAACAGCAACGCAGCAGCCATACAAATCTTGTCGGTATAGCTGTACAGCAAGCCTTTTAGCCTATAATGCAACGTCAGTCTCGCACTCGTAATAATGACGTTTTTCATGGCTACCTCCCTAGTGCTGCCATTACAAGTTTTGCGGTGAGGCTAAAAAGCTTGCGTTACACCCTATAACGACAATATTCATACCGCCATCTGAGAGCAGTAGTTATGAGTTGTACGCAACAAAACTGTTACATAAAACTCATAACTAAAGTGTTCTAAAGTACACTAACACCCATAAACTACCTATTAACCACTAAACCGAGGCCCTCCCGCATCGCAAACACTATATTAAATTTATTAAACCCTAATCTTCCTCTCCCGACATCGCCACCACTAATAAAATGTATTAACCCCTATTCCGCCGCTCCTGACATCGTCACCACTATAATAAAGCTATTAACCCCTAAACCACTGCCCTCCCGCATCGCAAACACTATTTAAATATTATTAACCCCTAATCTGCCGTCCGCCCCCATCGCCCCCACTATACTAAAGTTATTAACCCCTATTCCGCCACTCCCCGACACCATCGCCACTATAATAAACCTATTAACCCCTAAACCGAAAGCCCTCCACATCACAATAAACTAATTAAAACTAGTAACCCCTAAACCTAATGCCCCCTAACTTTATATTACAATTACAATTTCTTTATCTTAAATTAAAACTTACAAATTACAAATTAAAAAAACTAAGTTTAAACTAACAATTAAACTAATATAACTATTAAACTAAAATTAAACTAACTACCAATTAAAGAAAACTAAAATACACATTAAAAAAATCCTACCACTACTATAAAAATTATAAAGTATCTAATTACAAAAAAATAAAAAAATACTAAATTACGAAAAATAACAAACGAAATTATCAAAAATAAAAAAGAATTACACCTATTCTAATAGCCCTATAAAAATAATAAAGCCCACCCAAAATAAAAAAAAACCTAGCCTACAATAAACTACCAATAGCCCTTAAAGGGGCCTTTTGTAGGGCATTGCCCTAAGTTAAACAGCTCTTTTACCTGTAAAAGAAATACAAAGACCCCACCAGAACAGTAAAACCCACCACTCAACCAACACCCAAAAAAAAAAAAAAAAACTATCTCTAACAAAAACCTAAGCTACCCATTGCCCTGAAAAGGGCATTTGTATGGGCATTGCCCTTAAAAGGGCATTTAGCTCTTTTGCATTGCCCTGAAAATAGCATTTAGCTCTTTTAAGAAAAGCCCAAACCCTAAACTAAGAAAAAAAAAACACCCAAAAAAGATTAAAAAATCCTAACACTAACCCCCGAAGATCCAGTTTCTGAAGTCCGGATATTCAGACGGCGAGATGGTGTCCCTTGCATTCCTATTGGCTGATTTGATTTTGGAAATTCAAATCAACCAGTTGAATGAGAGCTTCTGAAATTCTATTGGCTGCTCAAGTCAGTTTTTTGGGCGGGTTTTCTTTTAGATTAGGGTTTTTTTTTAGATTAGGGTTTGGACATTTCTTAAAAGAGCTAAATGCCCTTTTAAGGGTAATGCCCATACAAATGCCCTTTTCAGGGCAATGGGTAGATTCGTTTTTTTAGATAGGTTTTTTATTTTGTGGGTTTGGGGGATGGAGGTTTGAAATGTTAGTGGGTCTTTGTATTTTTGTTTAGAAAAAGAGCTGATATCTTTAGAGCAATGCCCATACAAAAGGCCCTGTTAAGAGCTATTGGTAGTTTATAATAGATTTGATTTATTTTATTTATTTTTTTTTTTTTAAAAAAGGGTATTGGAATAAGAATATTTTTTATTGTTTTGGATAATTTTGTTTGTTGCTTTTTGTAATGGTAGGTTTTTTATTTTTTGTGTTTTTTATTTTTTGTAATGTTAGGTTTTAATGTAAGGCAGCTTAGGTTTTATTTCACAGGTAAGTTTGTATTTATTTTAACTAGGTAGTTAGTAAATAGTTAATAACTATTTACTATCTAGTCTACCTAGTTAAAATAAATACAGATTTACCTGTGAAATAAAAATAAAACCTAAGCTAGCTACAATATAACTAGTAGTTATATTGTAGCTAGCTTAGGGTTTTATTTCACAGGTAAGTTTGTATTTAGTTTTAAATAGGTATTATTTAGTTAATAATTGTAACTTTAATTTAGCTCTATTTTAATTATGTTAAAGTTAGGGGGGGTTAGGGTTAGGTTTAGGGTTAGGTTTAGGGGGTAATAGTTTAATTTAGGTTGTTGTGATGTGGGGGGCTGGCGGTTTAGGGGTTAATAGGTTTATTTAGTGGTAGTGATGTTGGAGGCCAGAGGTTTAGGGGTTAATAACTTTATTTAGTGGTGGCGATGTCGGGGAGCAGCGGAATAGGGATTAATTTCTTTTTTTATAGTGTGGGCGATGTTGGGGTACAGGAGAATGGGGTCAATAACTTTAGTTTAGTGGCGGCGATATCAGGAGCGGCAGATTAGGGGTTAATAGATTTATTTAGGTGGCGGCGATAACGGGAGCGGCAGATTAGGGGTTAATAACATTATGTAGGTGGCGGGGCAGCAGATGTTTAGATGTGTTTAGACGTGGGGTTTATGTTAGGGTGTTAGGTTTAAACATAACTTTTTTTTCCCCATAGACATCAATAAAGCTGCGTTATGGAGCTTTTCATTGCGCTATTGCAGGTGTTAGTTTTTTTTCTAACACGCTCTCCCCATTGATGTCTATGGGGAAAGCGTGCATGAGCACGTCAAAACAGCGCTTATATTTTGTGTGGTATGCAGCTCAACGCGACCATATCGCACGCACAAGCCAGCTTTTTCAAAACTTGTAATGGCAGCGCTATAGAGGGTGATATAACGCAACTTTTGTTGCATTCGTTTTGAACCCCATTGCGCCCATAACTTGTGATCTACCTGCAAAGAAATAACTTGCACCGGGTTTCTTCAATAGGGATGTTACCACTTTATTTACATATTGTGGTACTCTTCACATCCAAATACATCCAAAGATACAAAACAAGCTATAAACACCCGCCTTAAATAGTATTCCGCAAAGGGATCTATACACACTTCTCATCTGAAAATCACTAAACAGCGAACATAGGAATATCAAGTATTTCTATTCAAAATACATTAAAACATGATAAAAAGTATTAAAAACAATATTGCTTAAAGGTATTTGACTGGAAAGGGCTCCATATATCTATGTGTATACATTTGTATTTATGTGTATTTGTATGTATATTTGCACATACATATTTACTCATAAAAACACATGAATACACATGTATACACTTATAAACACATATATATACATATTTAGACATATCTATACATTATAGCCATTTCCAGCCAAACACCTTGAAATGTACCATATCCCTTTTAACCCTTTTAAAACATTTTTAATAATATTAAAATCATATTTGGATTGCACCTGAATGACATGGGGCAGGTGTGTTGGGGGAGAGGATGGTAGCACACTTAGAGAATCTTTTAAACTAGGCAAAGGGGGGAGGGTCAGTCCAAACATAATAGAACAGACAGATCAGTTTGTGAATATGACAGACCTAGAATATCACAAGGAATTGATAACAGAAGGGTAAATTTAGGAAATGTCACATTAGAAAATTTGGAGAAAAGCGCACCAAGTAGCAGCAGAAAGCACAAGAAAATTAAATGTATGACAGCAAATGCAAGAAGCATGATGGGTAAAATAGGGGAGCCAGAGCTCTTAGCTGCAGAAGAGGACTATGATATCATCAGTATAACTGAAATCTGGTGGGATGATTTAGGAGGAAAGGATTAATTAAAGGGGTGGAGGAATGTGCATGTATATTAAACCTGACCTTAAACCTACAATAAGAGAATATTTTTAAGATGATACAGGTGAAAATGTAGAGACCCTGTGGGTTGAAATAAAGAGTGGGGAAAAGATGCTAAATAAAAATCTCTAGGAACATTCTGCAAGTCCCCCAACATTAGTGACATGGAGGAAACTCAACTACTAATGCAAACAGGAAGGGCTGCTAACAATACCAGTGCTGCAATTGTGGGAATTTTAAACTATATTCATGCAATTAAATATCTAGAGTACAATGTTCCTTTAAGTAGAAGAAAACATGTTAATCTGTGTATTTACTATAAATATCTCACATTCCAATGTTCTGCTTATGTATTTCTAAATAGATATTCTTATATATATATATATATCTGTATATATCTATACCTATATATAATCATGTATAGATATAGATATATATTGTACCAAAAGACTATCATATATATGTATAAATATTTATTTAGGAATAAATAGAACATATTCTTCTATGTGAAGAACACTGGAATGTGAAATATTCCTATTTTGATGTCGGGTTAGCGCACATGAGAATATGCGATAGGGTCTACACGTGAGTAGAGTGTTAGTTATTTCCACTTTTTTGCTCTATTGGCTTCTATGTGGGCATACATGAACGTGCACCCAATATTCTAACTTCGGATTTTTGCGCTAATCGGGTTAGCGGGAAAGTGATAAAAAGTTGACTTTCAACTCATAATATGAGCGCAACCCAACAAGCACAAAAAGCTTACTTCTAGCGCAGTTAGCGCTTGAGCGGGAGCATTAAGTAGTGCTCCACTTGTAATCTAGCCTAAACTGGGCCAATAAAAATAGTAATACAGTTAATAGAGCAATATAGCAATAGAGGAATAAAGATATATTGGATTTAGTGCTATCAAACAATACAGAAATAATATCAAACATAGACGGTCAAAGTAATTTGGGTAAGAGTGATTATAATATGTTTACAATCGAAATCACTTTCCATAAGCAGTGTTCTAAGGGTTCAGCTAAGACTTTTAATTTTAAGAAAGCAAAATTAAATGATTTAAGGAAATCGTTAAATAACATAAATTGGAAAAAAGTAATTTTTTTTATAGAAATACAGAGGATAAATGGATAACATTTAAAACTGTAAATAAATATACACATCAACACACACATACCAAATGTTTATAAAAGTAAAATAAATAATTCCAAGCCGATGTGTCAGAGTCAGCATTCAAAATATATAAGGAATGTAACAAAGCATGCATAAAAGTAACAAATTAGCCCAAATTGAAAATGAAAAATTCATTGCAAAGGATTCTAAGTCAAACCCTAAATATGTTTTTTAAGTACATAAATGGCAAAAAAATTGAAAAAGAAAATATACGTACATTAAAATGTTTGACGGGTAGCATGATTAATAGTGACAGGAAGAAGGCTGAGGTACTAAACTAGTTACTTTCTTCAATATACACAAGAGAGGAACCGATAGGAGATACTTGGAAACAAACTAAAACATATCACTAACTGAGTTATCTCTAGTCTAGAGGATTTCATAAACAAACTTGGTAATATTAAGGTAAATAAAACTACTGACCTAGATGGAATACACCCAAGGGTTTTAAGGGAATTTAGCAGTTTGTCTAACATCAATAGGGGGGAAGATACTTGAAGGGATTATAAGGGAATATATTGATGAATATATTAGTGTAAACATAATTATGAGTTCAAATTAGCATAATTTTATGAAAAATAGACCATGTCAAACTAATCTAATTAGATTCTATGAGGATGTAGGTAAACATATTGATAAAGGGGAATCAGTTGATGTGATATACTTGTTTTTTGCAAAGGCGTTTGATACAGTGCCACATGAGAGATTAATGTAAAAAAATCAAGGGACTGGGAATAGCTGAACATGTTAGTTCCTCGATAAATAACTGGATAAAAGACAGACGCTTGAGAGTTGACATGGTTACGCTATATAAATATATTCAAGGCCCATATACAGAGATGGTGAAAGCTCTGTTTATTCCAAGAAAATTGTTTGTGAGAAGAGGTCACAATTTAAGGCTGGAAGAACAGAGATTTAATCTCCAGCAACGTAAATGTTTTTTTCACTTTAAGAGCAATCACATTGTGGAACTCATTACCTAAGGAGGTATTAAATGCTGATACCTTAGATACATTTAAAAAATGGTTTGGATACATTTCTGGCTAGAAACAGAATTCAGGGATATGATTGCTTGTGTAAAATGGGTCAACTTTTTGTAATGGGATTAATTTAAACTCAATTGGAGTTTTTATTTTGAATAAATTAAGATTTCTATAGATTGAACTTGATGGACTTTTGTCTTTTTTTCAACCTCATCTACTATGTTGCTATGTATTAAAAAGTGTATATATGTGTGTAAAGTTTATTTTAATATGTTTTTGATGTTTATTTAATTTTTTTTTTAACCCTTACACTTTACTTCAGGTCTCAAGCCTCACTGAATGTTCTAGTGCAGTTTTGACTTTTACTCAAGCACAATCTATAACTTTTAACTTGTAATATGCTCACTTATTAGCGCAGTCTTGATATCCATTGAAAGTATAGGGTGCGCTAGAGTGTGGACTTGTAATATTCAGTTAAGCATGCACACTGTGGGCCATAAAACAAGTGATGCGCTATATGAATAACTAGAACATATTATGCTATGTAAAGAACATTGGAATGTGAAAATATTAATATTTCATGTCAGGTTAGCGCACTTGAGAAAATGTTATCAGGTTTACGTGACTTGTTGGGTGTTAGTTTTTTTCCCCATTGAAGTCTAGGGCAGAATATGCTAACAAGGTTGCGATATTGTAAACAGATTTTTGCACGTGTCGGGTTAGCGCACAAGGGAAATCTTTTTATCTTCAACTTAATACGCGTAGTACTGATACCTGCAAAATGCCAGAGTTGAGCACTGTTAGCGCGCAAGCAGGTGTGATAAATAGCAATCCACTTGTAATCTGGCCCTATAATGGGGCCCAGTGATAATATATATCACCACTTGTAATATGGTACATTGAGTTCTGCAGTGAGTAGTACAAGAACAATATGCTTTAATGAATTCTTGCATTAAAATCGAACAGCACATGGAGGCAATAATGTAAAGGAGCATAAAACAACTTGCAGTTTGTTAAATACTACTTGCGTAAAATGATGTACGTTTGCTCTGACCTGTAAAGACAGAGAATAAAACACCACAATTATTAAGTATATAGTCACAACATTTTCATTCTTTTAATTAAAGATAGCAATAAGATTCAAATTCTATAACAAGAGGCAGGTCCTAGTAGAAAATACTAAATCATTTGCAAAAGCTATTCAGAAACTAGCAAACATATATTTTATATTCATAAAGTATCTTCAAGTTGCTTTAAACACATGGTTGTCATTGGACTAGCAAATTATACAATTCAATGAAAACTATTAACCAAGGACAATCAAACAAAGAAAAGAGCAGTTAAATATAGCCAGTGTAATGGGAATGGCAATGAAGGATACTGTACAGTTGCAGAAAAACAAGTATGGTATTTACAAAACAGGAATAGATAAGAACATAAAAGGCAAGGGACAGTGGCAAAAGAAACAGCAAACATATTTAAGTCAACATGGATTATGCTATTGATGTGAAACAAGTACACAGTATACAAATGTGAAGCATCCAGGAAGCTCATTATATTATTGGCAGAAAAATGACCATTTATGGAGAAATTGGAGAAATTGTAATTCCAGCAAGAATGAAAGAGGAACATCAGGAAAAACAAGATATTGGCCTCTAGTTATCAACGTGTCTACTTTACCTGCCTTCGCCGGTCCAATACGCTCCACCTAAGCTCGCCTACCATCGCCGCCACGGACCTTAAAAATTTCGCCTAAGTTATCAAAAAATCTGTCAAAAAGCCGCGCAACAAGTACGGGGCGATGAGCAGCGGACTGTAAGAGTTATCACTCATCAGATCTCGCTGCTCTTCGGCTTTTTGACAGCTTTATTGACAAGCTGTCACTAAGCACCCCCACTAACTATACTGTTCTACCCCCTATACCGGCGCCCCCGGAGCCCCCTACAACTAAATAAAGTTATTAACCCCTAAACCGCCGCTCCTAGACCCCGCCGCAACTCTTATAAATGTATTAACCCATAAACCGCCGCTCCCGGACCCCGCCGCCACCTACATTATACCTAGTAACCCCTATCCTGCCCCCACTATACCGCCGCCGCCACCTATAATACATTTATTAACCCCTATCCTGCGGATCCCGGACCTCGGCGCAAATAAATAAATAGCTTAACCCCTAAACCGCTGCTCCCGGACCCCGCTGCAACCTATCTTAAACTTATTAACCCCTAATCTGCCCCCCCTACACCTTTGCCACCTATAATAAATTTATTAACCCCTATCCTGCCCCCCCTACACCGCCGCCACTGTAATAAATTTATTAACCCCTAAACCTAAGTCTAACACTAATCCTAACACCCCCCTAACTTAAATATTAATTAAATAAATCTAAATAATATTTCTCTTATTAACTAAATTAATCCTATTTAAAACTAAATACTTACCTTTAAACTAAAACCCTAAGATAGCTACAATATAAATAATAATTATATTTTAGCTATCTTAGGATTTATTTTTATTTTACAGGCAACTTTCAATTTATTTTAACTAGGTACAATAGCTATTAAATAGTTATTAACTATTTAATAGCTACCTAGTTAAAATAAAGAGAAATTAACCTGTAAAATAAAAACTAGCCTAAGTTACAATTGCACCTAACACTACACTATACTTTAATAAATTAATCCTATTTAAAACTAAATACTTACCTGTAAAATAAACCCTAAGATAGCTACAATGTAATTAATAATTACATTGTAGCTATTTTAGGATTTATATTTATTTTACAGGTAACTTTGTATTTATTTTAGCTAGTTAGAATAGTTATTAAATAGTTATTAACTATTTAATAACTACCTAGCTAAAATAAATACAAAATTACCTGTAAAATAAATCCTAACCTAAGTTACAATTAAACCTAACACTACACTATCATTAAATTAGTTAAATAAATGAGCTACAAATAACTACAATTAGATTCAATTAAATAAACTAACTAAAGTACAAAAAATAAAAAAGCTAAGTTACAAAAAAAAAAAAGTTACAAACATTTAAAAAATATTACAACAATTTTAAGCTACTTACACCTAATCTAAGCCTCTTAATAAAATAACAAAGCCCCCCAAAATAAAAAAAAAATCCCTACCCTAGTCTACATTAAAAAGTTACCAGCTCTATTACCTTACCAGCCCTTAAAAGGGCCTTTTTGCAGGGCATGCCCCAATGAATTCAGCTCTTTTGCCTGTAAAAAAAAATACAACCCCCCCAAAATTAAAACCCACCACCCACATACCCCTAATCTAACCCAAACCCCTAAACCTAACACTACCCCCCTGAAGATCATCCTACCTTGAGCCGTCTTCAGCCAGCCGACCACCGATGGAACCGAAGAGGAGATCCGGTGCGGCAGAAGTCATCATCCAGATTGAGCTTGCATTCTATTGGCTGTTCCGATCAGCCAATAGAATGCGAGCTCAATCTGATTGGCTGATTGGATCAGCCAATCGGATTGAACTTCAATCTGATTGGCTGATTCAATCAGCCAATCAGATTTTTCCTACCTTAATTCCGATTGGCTGATAGAATCCTATCAGCCAATGGGAATTGAAGGGACGCCATCTTGGATGACATCCCTTAAAGGAACCTTCATTCGTCGTTAGTCGTCGGGAAGAAGAGGATGGCTCCGCGTCGGCTCATCTGAAGATGGCTCCGCTCCGCTCTGGATGGATGAAGATTGAAGACGCCGCTTGGATGAAGACTTCAATCGGATGGAAGACCTCTTCAGCGCTACCTGGATGTTGACTTCAATCGGATGGAAGACTTCTTCAGCGCCCCTTGGATGATGACTTCTGCCGCTCCAGATCTCCTCTTCGGTTCCATCGGTGGTCGGCTGGCTGAAGACGGCTCAAGGTAGGATGATCTTCAGGGGGGTAGTGTTAGGTTTTTTTAAGGGGGGTTTGGGTTAGATTAGGAGTATGTGGGTGGTGGGTTTTAATGTTGGGGGGGTTGTATTTTTTTTTACAGGCAAAAGAGCTGAATTCTTTAGGGCATGCCCCGCAAAAGGCCCTTTTAAGGGCTGGTAAGGTAATAGAGCTGGTAACTTTTTAATGTAGAATAGGGTAGGGCATTTTTTTTATTTTGGGGGGCTTTGTTATTTTATTAGGGGGCTTAGATTAGGTGTAAGTAGCTTAAAATTGTTGTAATATTTTTGAAATGTTTGTAACTTATTTTTTTTGTAACTTAGCTTTTTTATTTTTTGTACTTTAGTTAGTTTATTTAATTGAATTTAATTGTAGTTATTTGTAGCTCATTTATTTAACTAATTTAAAGATAGTGTAGTGTTTAATTGTAACTTAGGTTAGGATTTATTTTACAGGTAATTTTGTATTTCTTTTAGCTAGGTAGTTATTACATAGTTAATAACTATTTAATAACTATTCTAACTAGCTAAAATAAATACAAAGTTACCTGTAAAATAAATATAAATCCTAAAATAGCTTCAATGTAATTATTGATTACATTGTAGCTATCTTAGGGTTTATTTTACAGGTAAGTATTTAGTTTTAAATAGGATTAATTTATTAAAGTATAGTGTAGTGTTAGGTGTAATTGTAACTTAGGCTAGTTTTTATTTTACAGGTTAATTTCTCTTTATTTTAACTAGGTAGCTATTACATAGTTAATAACTATGTAATAGCTATTGTACCTAGTTAAAATAAATTGAAAGTTGCCTGTAAAATAAAAATAAATCCTAAGATAGCTACAATATAATTATTATTTATATTGTAGCTATCTTAGGGTTTATTTTAACGGTAAGTATTTAGTTTTAAATAGGATTAATTTAGTTAATAAGAGAAATATTATTTAGATTTATTTAATTAATATTTAAGTTAGGGGGGTGTTAGGGTTAGTGTTAAACTTAGGTTTAGGGGTTAATAAATTTATTACAGTGGCGACGGTGTAGGGGGGGCAGGATAGGGGTTAATAAATTTATTATAGGTGGTGGCGGTGTAGGGGGGGCAGATTAGGGGTTAATAAGTTTAATATAGGTGGCGGCGGGGGCCGGGAGCGGCGGTTTAGGGGTTAATACATATATTATAGTTGCGACAGGGACCAGGAGCGGCGGTTTAGGGGTTAAGACATATATTATAGTTGCGGCGGGGATCGGGAGCGGTGGTTTAGGGGTTAATATATTTATTATAGTGGCGGTGGGCTCTGGGAGCGGCGGTTTAGGGGTTAATCAGTTTATTAGATTGGCGGTGGGCTCCGGGAGCGGCGGTTTAGGGGGTAATACATTTATTTAGTTGCGGTGGTGTAGGGGGGACAGATTAGGGGTGTTTAGACTCGGGGTACATGTTAGGATGTTAGGTGTAGACAGCTCCCATAGGAATCAATGAGATGTCTGGCAGCAGCGAACATGAACTTTCGCTATGGTCAGACTCCCATTGATTCTTATGGGATCCGCCGCCTCCAGGGCGGCGGTTTGAAAACCAGGTACGCTAGGCCAAAAAAGTGCCGAGCGTACCTGCTAGTTTTTTGATAACTAGCAAAAGTAGTCAGATAGTGCCGAACTTGTGTGCAGAACATCTGGAGTGACGTAAGAATCGATCTGTGTCGGACTGAGTCTGGCGGATCAAAGCTTACATCACTAGATTCTACTTTTGCCGGTGTCTAGGGCTTGATAACTAAGGCGAATCAGCCTCGCCACAAATACGCTGTGGAATTCCAGCGTATTTGAGGTTGACGGCTTGATAACTAGGGGCCATTGTGTAGATCAGGGGTGTCCAAACTTTGCTCTCCAGAGGTTTTGGAACTACATTTCCGATGATGCTCAGCCAGCATTTTATCTAGCTGAGCATCATGGGAAATGTAGTTCCAAAACCTCTGGAGAGCAAAGTTTGGACACCCCTGGTGTAGATATTAGTGCATTCAGGCATCCAATATATGCCAATTTGGAGATTCTTCCACAACACAAAATAAATTCAAATACTATACAGATATGTTAGATGTTGACAACAAAATGTACAGAATGACTAGAATAGAGCACAATACTCCCCTCTTAGGTGACCGCAGCCTTCTAACAGTCTCTCCCAACAGGACTGTGAGTAGAATATGGAATATGTATATAGAGGCGCTGGTCTTGAATCTCATGTGTATTGTGATGCACACTGAAGAAAGAAACTTGGCTTGTGATTCGCAGGAGTTAACAACAAAATAATGTGCAGTATACTCACTCCGAAAATTTCAGAGTTCAGCTTCTTCATAAGGATCTATATCCTGATTTTCCCATATTGTGCTTTAGTATCTGTAGACAATGGAAATTACACTGCAGGTGATTGTATCTCTTAAAATGATAACTCTGGTTGGTAACTTTGAAATACTTCCAAAAAGGCAGCAGAAAATACTTGTTGTAACAAACAAATATTTATTAAAACATATTAAAAAAGCTCTTCTTTTGGCTCTACACGTTTCAACGACTGAATCGTCTTTTCAAGAGCAGTAAAAACAATTGGAAGTGCTGCCTTGGAGTATTGCAGGTGTATTTATACAGGTAATCAATGTTCCTGTTCTGGTGAAAAACACCGGAATAGGACGCACAAATAAAACATTTGAAAACATTTTATTTTTATCCCCATCCGATTGTGTTTGAGAGTAATGCAATTTTTTATATGCTTAAGCTATTTCGCTCAAAATCTCAATAATTTACCAGATCGGATCGGTATAAACAAATTAAAAGTAATTTGACCAATCACAGTGAAGTAATATAGTAGTTCCCTTTCGAGTCCCGATTCTGTGTAGTTCCCTTTCAGGTCCGCCGAAGGATGCGTTATCATGTGTTCCAGTTAGACCAATCGGATAGCGAGCGTTGTTCCAGATACTTTATGTGTGAAAATCTTTTTCCAGGTTTGTCCGGACAGTTCTGTATCACATGTCCCGAATTGGCCAATCCTTTTGTGAGCGATGTTTTCGCCATATTTCCATAATAGCCGGTACTCTGAATTTTCTCTAAGGGGTATGTAATAGAGAGTGCAGATCACTTTGGGTCATATATTTGACAATATATTTCCGATGCAAAAACAATTACGATAAAAACACTTCTTGGAACCTAATTATCATATCTTTAAATAAGTCACCAACATAAGTTTAAAAAATTAAATTAATTCCTAAAAACCAATTTAAACAATTATAATTCTAACCATATTGGATGTTATCTCTACAAAATTTATAATAATAAAAATCATAATAAAAATTAACTAATTATAAAATTCTTCTTTAGACTATTATATATATGTAAAATTTGATTGAGTCTCGTTCATACATATGTGACATGGATTCATTTTGATAACATTTTACATTCTACATCAAATAAAATTTCTCTCCATGAATACATTTCAATAGTGATTGAATTCAATAAAATATATAGATATACAGAATAAATAAATTGGATACAAATAAATAAATGATATAATAAAATAAAATAAAATGAAAGTATATAGTCTCTCTGCATTGTATTAAATGAATGCTGCTACTCTAATATCTTTATTTAAACCGTAGTGTCCATATGTTTTTAATGTGTGTATCCACCATAATTCTCTTTTATTAAGTTCTTTTTCTATCTCCCCCCCCCTCTCCAATGTAGTGAAACTTTTTCTATGCCAATCCATGATAGATGTTTTTTATCATATAGTGGGCAATTGTTATAATGCAAAGGAACACCATGATCTTCCTTCTCCTTTTCAATTTTGTTAAGATGCTCTAGTATTCGTGTCTTTACAAATCTTGAAGTTTGGCCTAAATACTGGATCTGACAATTACACTGTAGTAAATAAATTGTATTTTTGGTTTTGCAACTAATGAAATCTTTTATTGTATAGGATTTGCCTGTTACAGTGGAGGTGAATGTCTTGTATGTTTTCTTGGTGTAATTGCCCGCTTTACAATGTCCACATGTGTAAAATCCTGTCAGGTTTGCAATTTGAATAAGTTTTGGAGGCTTCATCCCTTTAATAAGGGAAGGTGCTAGTCTCTGTTTAAAACTAGTTCCCTTTCTGAAAGTTATTATTGGTTTATTGGGTATGATATTGTTTAAATATTCATCATTCTTGAGAACATTCAAATGTTGATTTATGATATGTTTAATTTGTTTATGACCACTATTGTAGGTGGTGATAAACCTTGGAAAATTTGGATTGTTTATAGTTTCCTTTTTTGTATTTGAAATTAAAGAGTCTCGATTCCTATTTCCTACTTCAAAATTAATTTAGTTAATAAGAGAAATATTATTTAGATTTATTTAATTAATATTTAAGTTAGGGGGGTGTTAGGGTTAGTGTTAGACTTAGGTTTAGGGGTTAATACATTTATTACAGTGGCGACGGTGTAGGGGGGGCAGGATAGGGGTTAATAAATTTATTATAGGTGGCGGCGGTGTAGGGGGGGCAGATTAGGGGTTAATAAGTTTAATATAAGTGGCGGCGGGGTCCGGGAGCGGCGGTTTAGGGGTTAATACATATATTATAGTGGCGGCGGGGTCCGGGAGCGGCGGTTTAGGGGTTAATATATTTATTATAGTGGCGGTGGGCTCCAGGAGCGGCGGTTTAGGGGTTAATCAGTTTATTAGAGTGGCGGTGGGCTCCAGGAGCGGCGGTTTAGGGGGTAATACATTTATTTAGTTGCGGCGGTGTAGGGGGGACAGATTAGGGGTGTTTAGACTCGGGGTACATGTTAGGGTGTTAGGTGTAGACAGCTCCCATAGGAATCAATGAGATGTCTGGCAGCAGCGAACATGAACTTTCGCTATGGTCAGACTCCCATTGATTCGTATGGGATCCGCCGCCTCCAGGGCGGTGGTTTAAAAACCAGATACGCTAGGCCAGAAAAGTGCCGAGCGTACCTGCTAGTTTTTTGATAACTAGCAAAAGTAGTCAGATAGTGCCGAACTTGTGTGCGGAACATCTGGAGTGACGTAAGAATCGATCTGTGTCGGACTGAGTCCGGCGGATCAAAGCTTACATCACTAGATTCTACTTTTGCCGGTGTCTAGGGCTTGATAACTAAGGCGAATCAGCCTCGCCACAAATACGCTGTGGAATTCCAGCGTATTTGAGGTTGACGGCTTGATAACTAGGGGCCATTGTGTAGATAAGACAGCTGCTCCTTAGCTCATACGTCACCTCTGAGGCGGCGTCCAGCAATCAGCCCGATTACATACGATCGGGTTGATTGACACCCCCCTGCTAGTGGGCGCGAATCTTCAGGGGGCAGCATTGCACAAGCATTTCACCAGAACTCAGAATTCAGCGGATCATGTCCATCCACACAATGGTAAATCTTCCCCATAGTATTAACTACGTCAGGGTCATATGCAAGTTAAAAAGTCAGGAGGCCCCAAGAGGTCACGGTGATCTGTAACAAATCAGAGAATTACAATCCCTTAAAAAAAGATTTTAAAAAAGGATTTAAATACAAAATTCCCCAAAGATTTAATGGTGAATTTCATATAAAATTAATTTGATAAACTATTATAAAGGATTGTAGTTGATCTCTTTATGTTCTGTTTGCATTGGACGATAGGATAAGTTGTAAATTTGTTGTTCCCACTAGAAATAACTTTAACATACCCAAAACCAATATTCAGCCAAATTGAACACCTACATGAAAATAATTTGGCCAAACCGAACATTTTGATAAAATATAAAATCTTTCAGACTCATGCTGTGCATATGTCAAGAACATATACAGGATTTCAAATCAAGTTCAGCAAAGAAACGTGTTTTCACTTAAAGGGACACTGTACCCAAAAAAATTATTTTGTAATTCAGATAGAGCATGCAATTTTAAGCAACTTTCTTATTTACCCCTATTATCAATTTTTCTTCGTTCTCTTGCTATCATTATTTGAAAAAGAAGGCAACTAAGCTTTTTTTTGGCTTCAGTACTCTGGACAGCACTTTTTTATTGGTGGATGAATTTATCCACCAATCAGCAAGGACAACCCAGGTTGTTCACCAAAAATGAGCCGGCATCTAAACATTCTTGCATTTCAAATAAAGATACCAAGAGAAAGAAGAAAATTTGATAATAGGAGTAAATTAGAAAGTTGCTTAAAATTTCATGCTCAATCTGAATCACAAAAGAATTTTCTTGGGTACGGTATCCCTTTAATTAGAGATAAACAAATATTGAGCCAGAGAGAAAGAAATATAAGTATCAGTTCTGATTTAAAGGGATATGATTCCCCAAAAAATTATTCCATGATTTAGATAGAGCATGCGATTTTAAACAACTTTCTAATTAACACATTTTTATTTGTTCTCTTGGTGTCTTTTGTTGAAAAGCAGGGACCAAAAATTATGAGTTGGCCCATTTCTGGAGCACTCTATGGCAGCAGTTTTGCAAGAATGTTATCCATTTCCAAGATCACTAGATTGCAGCACTGTTTCATGCCTTGTAGTGCTATAAATGCCTATCTAGATATCTCTTCAACAAAAAATATCATAGGAACGAAGCCAATTTAATAATAGTAATAAATTGAAAACTTTTTTAAAATGGTATGCTCTGTCTGAATAACAAAATAAAATGTTTAGGTCCCTTTAATGTTAAGGGCATGATGATCAAAAACTCGCCGACATGAGGAGGAATCTTTTTTTTTTTTTATACAAAATCTCACAAAAATACTATCGGCCAGATTACGAGTTTTGCAAGTTATTGCCACCGCTCACCTCCCTATAGCGCTGCTATTACAGGTTTTCATAAACCCGGCGTTAGCAGGCAATATGTGAGCGTAGAGCAAAATTGAGCTCCATACTGCACTCTAATACCAGCGCTGCTTTGAGCTGGTTTTACGTGCTCGTGCACGATTTCCACATAGACATCAATGGGGAGAGCCGGCTAAAAAAAAAGCCTAACACCTGCAATAAAGAAGCATAAAGCTCCGTAACGCAGCCCCATTGATTCCTATGGGGAAAGAAAATTTATGTTTACACCTAACACCCTAACATTAACCCAGAGTCTAAACACCCCTAATCTGCCACCCCCGACATCGCCGAACCCCGAATCTGCTGCCCCAATGGCGTCGTCGCCACCTACCTACAATTATTAACCCATAATCTGCCTCCCCCAATGTCGCCGCCACCTACCTACACTTATTAACCCCTAATCTGCCACCCCCAACGTCGCTGCCACTATACTAAAGTTATTAACCAATAAACCTAACCCTAAGTCTAACCTTAACACCCACTAACTTTAATATAATTAAAATAAATCTAAATAAAAATTACTATCATTACCTAACTAATTCCTATTTTAAACTAAATACTGACCTATAAAATAAACCCTAAGCTTGCTACAATATAACTAATAGTTACATTGTAGCTATCTTAGGTTTTATTTTTATTTCACAGCTAAGTTTGTATTTATTTTAACTAGGTAGACTAGTTTCTAAATAGTTATTAACTATTTACTAACTACCTAGTTTAAATAAATACAAATTTACCTGTAAAATAAAACCTAACCTGAGTTACACTAACACCTAACCTTACATTACAATTAAATAAATTACATTAATTAAATACAATTAGCTGAATTGCAAAAAACAAACAAACACTAAATTACACAAAATAAAAAATAAATTATCAAATATTTAAACTAATTACACCTAATCTAATAGCCCTATCAAAATTAAAAAGCCCCCCAAAATAAAACAAAACCCTAGCCTGTTCTATTGGCTGTTCCAATCAGCCAATAGAATGCAAGCTCAATCCAATTGGCTGATTTCATCAGCCAATAGGATATTTTACCCTTTAATTCCGATTGGCTGATAGAATTCTTGGATGACGTCCCTTAAAGGAACCTTCATTCTGGAAGAGCCGTCGATTGAAGAGGATGCTCTGCGTTGGATGTCTTGAAAATGGAGCCGCTCCGTGCCGGATGGATGAAAATAGAAGATGCCGCCTGGATGAAGAACTTTGGCCCGCTTGGATGAAGACTTCTGCCGGCTTCGATGAAGACTTCTGCCGGCTTCGATGAGGACTTCTGCCGCTTTGTTGAGGATGGATGTCGGGTCTTCAAAAACTGTAAGTGGATCTTCAGGGGTTAGTGTTAGGTTTTTTAAGGGTTTATTGGGTGGGTTTTATTTTTAGCTTAGGGTTTGGGCAAAAAAAGAGCTAAATGCCCTTTTAAGGGCAATGCCCATCCAAATGCCCTTTTCAGAACAATGGGGAGCTTAGTTTTTTTTAGATAGGATTTTATTTGGGGGGTTGGTTGTGTGGGTGGTGGGTTTTACTGCTGGGGTTTTTTTTGTTTTATGTTTTTACAGGTAAAAGAGCTGATTTCTTTGGGGCAATGCCCTGCAAAAGGGAATTTTAAGGGCTATTGGCAGTTTAGTTTAGCCTAGGGTTTTTTTTTATTTTGGGGGGCTTTTATATTTTGATAGGGCTATTAGATTAGGTGTAATTAGTTTAAATATTTGATAATTTATTTTTTATTTTGTGTAATTTAGTGTTTGTTTTTTTTGTAATTTAGTTATTTGTATTTAATTAATGTAATGTATTTAATTCTAGTGTAAGGTTAGGTGTTAGTGTAACTCAGGTTAGGTTTTATTTTACAGGTAGCTTTGTATTTATTTTAACTAGGTAGTTACTAACTAGTCTACCTAATTAAAATAAATACAAACTTAGTTGTAAAATAAAAATAAAACCTAAGATAGATACCATATAACTATTAGTTATATTGTAGCTAGCTTATGGTTTATTTTATAGGTAAGTATTTAGTTTTAAATAGGAATTATTTAGGTATTAATTGTAATTTTTATTTAGATTTATTTTAATTATATTAAAGTTAGGGGTGTTAGGGTTAGACTTAGGGTTAGGTTTAGGGGTTAATAACTTTAGTATAGTGGCGGCGATGTTAGGGACAGCAGATTATTGGTTAATAACAGTAATGTAGTTTGTGGCGATGTTAGGGACAGCAGAATAGGGGTTAATAATATTTAACTAGTGTTTACGATGCGGGAGTGTGGCAGTTTAGGGGATAATATGTTTATTCTAGTGGCGGCGATGTCCGGAGCGGCAGATTATGGGTTAATAATTTTATTTTAGTCTCTGTGATGCGGGAGGGCCTCGGTTTAGGGGTTAATAGGTAGTTTATGGGTGTTAGTGTACTTTTTAGCACTTTAGTTATGAGTTTTATGTTACGGCGTTGTAGCATAAAACCCATAACTACTGACTTTCAGTTTACGGTATGGATCTTGACGGTATTGGCTGTACCGCTCATTAAACCCATTAAAAAAGGACTTTTGGAAAGCTGCGGTAGTTACGTTGCGTTACGGCCAAAAAAGTGTGCAGTGCAGCTAAACCTGCAAGACTCCTAATACCAGCCGTAGTGAAAAAGAGCCATAACGATGCTTTTTCACTCATACCGCTAAACTCGTAATCTAGTTGAATGTATGTTGCAGAATCCTGAAATTACAGATGTTGCAAAGATCATAAGGGAATATTTATTCTTGGGTTTGCAAAGCACAAATAAAGTGAAACAAACATTCATTAGAGCCAAACAGAATCAAAAACTTCAATAGGGTTTTTATTTTTTTTTAAAGCAAGATCTGTGCATTTGTTTAGTTATGAATGCATATTTGTGCGGGAAATACAGATATTTGTTTTGTTATAAAGAAACAAATATCTGAAAGACTTGCACTAACTAATTTAAAGAATAACAAATATATAGTAACAAAATGTATTAGTATATATTCATTGTCCTTCAAATTAGCTTTTAAAGGTCAATATGCTTATCTATAGCGCACTGGGGAGGTGAGCTAATCCAACCCTTCTTCACAAAGATCAGTGTGGCTCTAATAGGTCCTTTAGCACAGGCTCTGGGATACACCGAACTAAGCCGCACTGGACTTTGTGAAGAAGGGTTGGATTAGCTCCCCAGTGCGTTATAGGTAAGTATAAGCTTACAGGTGACACTGTAACTATTACATTAGTTTTAATGAAATAAAAATGTTACCGAATATTCAGTATTTGTTTCGTCTTAAAAAGCTAACTGAATACCGAATAGTGCAGAAAACAAATATTCAGAAAAACTAATTTTTCAGAATATTTGTTCCAAATGATTCCTCCAAAAGAAATTATTCACTGCTGCACATGTCTAGCAGAAACGAAACTAAAAAGATTGTAAGAGGATAATCTGAGCATAGTGAATGGGCGTTTCAGTGGGGATTGTGCAAGGTGCTTGAGATGATATTCATGCTCATTCATTACTACAGCAATATAAACATCAAAGGCGCCAACTGCTCTGAACTTGCACTGTAATGAGGTGCTTTACGTGCTCTGAGCAAAGATAGAGGAAAAGGAGGGAGATTGTATTGTATAGATTACAAGTTTTGTGCTATAGAGGGTGCGAAATGAACGCAACAAAAGTTGTGTTATTTCACCCTCCATAGCGCTGCCATTACAAGTTTCAGAAAAGCCACCTTGTGCGTGCGATATGGTGTCGATAAGCTCCATACCACACAAATTCTAAGGGCTGCTTTGACGTGCTTGTGCACGCTTTCTCCATAAGCACACTTTCTCCATAGACATCAATGGGGAGAGAATGTTAACACCTGAAGCGCGGAATGAAAAGCTCTGTAACGCAACCCCATTGATGTCTATGGGGAAAAAAAGTTACGTTTAAACCTAACACCCTAACATAAACCCCAAGTCTAAACACCCCTAATCGGCCGCCCGAGACCTAAATAAAGTTAATTAACCCCTAATCTGCTGCTCCCAACATCGCCGCAACTAATAAAAGCTATTAACCTCTATTCCGCCGCTTCCCGACATCGCCACCACTATAATAAAGTTATTAACCCTTATTCCCCACACCCCAACATAGCCGACACTATAATAAAGCTATTAACCCCTATTCCGCTGCTCCCCGTCATTGCCGCCACTAAATACAGTTATTAACCCCTAAACCTCTTGCCTCCTACATCACCGCCACTAAATAAACCTATTAACCCCTAAACCGCCAACCCTCCACATCACAAAAAACTAAACTATTAACCCCTAAACCTAATAACCCCCTAACTTTAAATTAAAATTACAATATCCCTATCTTAAAATAAATGAAAACTTACCTGTGAAATTAAAAAAAAACTAAGTTTAAACTAACAATTAACCTAACATAACTATTATACTAAACTATTATACTAAAATTAAAATAACTACCAATTAAAAAACAAAATTACACATTAAAGAAAACCTAACACAAAAATTTAAGACTAAAATAAATACTAAATTATGAAAAATAACAAACACTAAATTACGAAAAATAACAAACAAAATTATCAAAAATAAAAACAATTACACCTAATCTAATAGCCCTATAAAAATAAAAAAGCCACCCCAAAATAAAAAAACCCTAGCCTACAATAAACTACCAATAGCCATTACCCTTTGTAGGGCATTGCCCTAAAGAAATCAGCTCTTTTACCAGAAAAAAAATACAACAGTAAAACCCACCACCCAACCAACCCCCCAAAATAAAAAACCTATCTCTAAAAAAAACCTAAGCTACCCATTGCCCTAAAAAGGGCATTTGTATGGGCATTGCCCTGAAAAGGGCATTTAGCTCTTTTACATAAAGCCCAAACCCTAATCTAAAAAAAAAAAAAAAACTCACCCAAAAAGATTTTTAAAAAAAAACTAACACTAACCCCCCCGAAGATCCACTCACAGTATCTGAAGTCTGGACATCCAGGCAGTGAGAAGTCTTCATCCAGGCAGTGAGGTCTTCATCCATCCAGGCAGCATCTTCTATCTTCATCCAGGCAGCGTCTTCTATCTTCAGCCAGGTGATGTCTTCTATCTTCACCCCGACGGCGTGGATCGGGTCCATCCTTGAAGACATTCGGCACAGAGCGTCCTCTTCACTGCTGTACACTGGATCTTCAATGCAAGAGAGCCTTTTCAAAATGGCATCCCTTGCATTCCTATTGGCTGATTTGATTTTTGAAATTAAAATCAGCCAATAGGATGAGAGCTACTTAAAACCTTTTGGCTGTTCAAATCAACAAATACGGTGAGAGCTACTGAAATTATATTGGCTGATTTGAATAGCCAATAGAATTGGAATGGATCGTGTCGGTATAGGCTGTAACGCAAACATTTTAGTCTCACCGCACAACTTGTTATACCGGCGCTATGGAAATCCCACGCAAAAACTAACGCCTAGATTTAGAGTTCTGCAGCCAAAGGGGTGCGTTAGCTATGCTGGCTTTTTTCTGGCCGCACCTTTTAAATACCGCTGGTATTTAGAGTTCACAGAATGGCTGCGTTAGGCTCCAAAAAAGGAGCGTATAGCATATTTACCGCAACTTCAACTCTCGATACCAGCGGTGCTTACGGATGCGGCCAGCTTAAAAAACGTGCTCGTGCACGATTCCCCCATAGAAAACAATGGGGCTGTTTGAGCTGAAAAAAAACCTAACACCTGCAAAAAAGCCGCGTTCAGCTCCTAATGCAGCCCCATTGTTTGCTATGGGGAAACACTTCCTACGTCTGCACCTAACACTCTAACATGTACCCCGAGTCTAAACACCCCTAACCTTATTAACCCCTATTCTGCCGCCCCCGCTATCGCTGACCCCTGCATATTTTTTTTTAACCCCTAATCTGCTGCTCCGTAAACCGCCGCTACTTACATTATCCCTATGTACCCCTAATCTGCTGCCCTTAACACCGCCTACCCCTATATTATATTTATTAACCCCTAATCTGCCCCCCACAACGTCGCCTCCACCTGCCTACACTTATTAACCCCTAATCTGCCGAGCGGACCGCACTGCTATTATAATAAAGTTATTAACCCCTAATCCGCCTCACTCCCGCCTCAATAACCCTATAATAAATAGTATTAACCCCTAATCTGCCCTCCCCAACATCGCCAACACCTAACTTCAAACATTAACCCCTAATCTGCCGACTGGAGCTCACCGCTATTCTAATAAATGTATTAACGCCTAAAGCTAAGTCTAACACTAACACCCCCCTAAGTTATATCCTAATATAGCTACAATATAAATTATAATTATATTATAGCTATTTTAGGATTTATATTTATTTTACAGGTAACTTTGTATTTATTTTAACCAGCTACAATAGCTATTAAATAGTTAAGAACTATTTAATAGCTAAACTAGTTAAAATAATTACAAATTTACCTGTAAAATAAATCCTAACCTAAGTTACAATTAAACCTAACACTACACTATCAATAAATGAATTAAATACAATACCTACAAATAACTACAATTAAATAAACTAACAAAAGTACAAAAAATAAAAAAAGAACTAAGTTACAAAAAATAAAAAAATATTTACAAACATTAGAAAAATATTACTACAATTTTAAACTAATTACACCTACTCTAAGCCCCCTAATAGAATAACAAAGCCCCCCAAAATAAAAAAATGCCCTACCCTATTCTAAATTTAAAAAGTTCAAAGCTCTTTTACCTTACCAGCCCTGAACAGGGCCCTTTGCCGGGCATGCCCCAAGAAAATCAGCTCTTTTGCCTATAAAAAAAAACATACAATACCCCCCCCAACATTACAACCCACCACCCACATACCCCTAATCTAACCCAAACCCCCCTTAAATAAACCTAACACTAAGCCCCTGAAGATCTTCATACCTTATCTTCACCTCACCGGGTATCACCGATCGGTCCTGGCTCCAAAATCTTCATCCAACCCAAGCGGGGGCTGGCGATCCATAATCCTGCGGCTGAAGAGGTCCAGAAGAGGCTCCAAGGTCTTCATCCTATCCGGGAAGAAGAGGCGATCCAGACCGGCAACCATTTTGATCCAAGCGGCATCTTCTATCTTCATCCGATGAGGAACGGCTCCATCGTGAAGACCTCCAGCGCGGACCAATCTTCTTCCGATGACGTCCAACTGAAGAATGACGGTTCCTTTAAGGGACGTCATCCAAGATTGGCTGATAGAATTCTATCAGCCAATCGGAATTAAGGTAGGAAAATTCTGATTGGCTGATGGAATCAGCCAATCAGAATCAAGTTCAATCCGATTGGCCGATCCGATCAGCCAATCAGATTGAGCTCGCATTCTATTGATTAGAGGTTAATAAATATAATATAGGGGTCGGCGGTGTTATTGGAAGCAGATTAGGGGTACATAGCTATAATGTAGGTGGCGGTGGTGTATGGAGCGGCAAATTAGGGGTTAATAATAATATGCAGGGGTCAGCGATAGCGGGGGCGGCAGATTAGGGGTTAATAAATATAATATAGGGGTCGGCGGTGTTAGGGGCAGCAGATTAGGGGTACATAGGGATAACGTAGTTGGCGGCAGTGTACGGAGCGGAAGATTAGGGGTTAAAAAATGTAAATATATTTGCAGAGATGTGGGGGACCTCGGTTTAGGGGTACATAGGTAGTTTATGGGTGTTAGTATACTTTAGAGCACAGTAGTTAAGAGCTTTATAAACCGGCGTTAGCCCATAAAGCTCTTAACTACTGACTTTTTTCTGCGGCTGGAGTTTTGTTGTTAGATTTCTAACGCTCACTTCAGCCACGACTCTAAATACCGGCGTTAGAAAGATCCCATTGAAAAGATAGGATACGCAAATGACGTAAGGGGATCTGCGGTATGGAAAATTTGCGGCTGGAAAGTGAGCGTTAGACCCTTTCCTGACTGACTCCAAATACCGGCGGTAGCCTAAAACCAGCATTAGGAGCCTCTAATGCTGGTTTTGACGGCTACCGCCCAACTCTAAATCTAGACCATATTTTTTTTGATTGCGGGACTGACGTTGCGTTACAGGATAAAATACTTGCTGTATAGCTTTACCGACAAGACTCATAATGGCTGCGTTCCTGTTTTTACACTGAAATGACCACTTTTTCAGCGTTAAAGCCGTAACGCACAGCTCATAATCTAGCTGAAAGGTGGTAATAAACAGCAGAAGATGAGATTTCCACAAGTAGCCTGCACTCTTGATATTTAACATGCTGTGCAACATTTTTCACTCCTATATTTTATTTCCTATAAAAACCCCTGCATGTGCCTTTTTTAACAACAAATGCCAAACTGTGAATATGTGAACATTTTGGATGACGCTGAAAGATCTAATAGATGTTAATACATATCTGTTGCTAATAGTGGATGAGGTTTTCAAATCACTGTGTTGTAGAATTGTCACCTTTCTGGTCATGCTAATAAGTATAAATTTGCGTAAGTCTTTATAAAGAATAACTCAGAAACTGAATATTTATGTTTATATTTCATAATACTTAGAAGTTTCACTTTAACAGGCCCTTGATTTCAATATTTATTCTTTATTATTGATATTGACCTGAACTTTAAAAAGTCATACCCGTCATACTGTTTCATACCTGACAACATTTCCTGGAGGCTTTCTGGTACAGGGAGGTTACAGAACTTATGGTCAGTTATGCACCAGTGATTTGTGAACAAAGTCACAGACTGGATTAAATTGTGATATGGGGTTGGCTGAGGTTTGCTGTCAATGGAACAGAGTGTGTCCTTAGCAGAGCTGGGATTGTCTGTGAAAACTGTGACACCAATAAGCTGTGGGTGATAAGCTGACCAGACCTCTGATTGGTTGGTGTTCTGTCTGGAGAACAAAATATTATAATAATTATCTAAAAAAGATTTAATTGTATTAAAGCCCTAGGAATCTGGCAACAGATCATTAAGGAGATTTATACAGATATTTCACATACTTAGTGCATGCTAGATGATGTAGCATGATAGAGTAAGAACATAAATGCTGAAATGCTGTCAACAGAATTTAAAAACCTAATGGAAAGTTTAAAAATAATGAATATTTTTTGTCTCTAATAAGAATTATTTTCACATAGTGTGGATTAGAATGCTTTCTGTGTAACAGAAGAATGTTTGGAAGTATTGTTAACCTCTTGAGTGCTAACAACGGCTCTGAGGCATCGCAGAGTTTCCCACTCAGGTTCTAACGACGGCTCAGAGCCGTTGCTAGCACTCTCCCACGAGTCTCACCTTGAGGAAGATCTGGGGGCTCCTACCCGCTCCTACCCCGGCGATCGGGCCTGTATAGTGACAGGCATTGCCGGGCTTCACGTTTTGTGCGGTGACATCACATGCAATGATGTGATGACGTCACCGAACAACTTTATTGAAAAAATTAGGGGAAAAACTAACACCCTACTCGCGCGCAAACACGATTGCATATTCTCAACTGCGCTAAACCAACATGAGAAAATTAGTATTTCACATTCCAATGTTGTTCACATAGCAGAATATGTGCTATTTATTCAAAAATACACACACACACACACATATATATATATATATATATATATATATAATGGTTTTATGGTAAAAATATATATCTATACCTATATATTTATATGATTATATATAGGTATACTATAGATATATACAGATGTATATAGGAAAATCTATTTAAAAATGCTTTAACATATCCCCCTATGTGGAGAACATTGGATTGTGAAATATTTACGGTAAATGCACAAACACTGTATTGAATATGAATATTGCATAAATATGTGTTTTCATGCCCCAATGCACTTATATATATATATTTATATGTGTATATATGTATTTAAATACATATATATACACATATAAATACATTTGTACACACATATAAACATACATATACATACATCTTTAGAAATGTATATGCACAGTATGTATCTCAATGTTAAAGCCCTCTGCCTGCCTTTTTTCTCTAACACCTGAGACCTCATATCTTTGAGCCCTTATAAGTTTTTTTATGCAATATTTCTATTATGAGTGTAACTGTATTTTTTAATGAATTTTTGATGTGTTTTGTGACACTTTTTTTTGCGAAACAGTCAACAAAGCTCTAAAGGCAGGCTATCCTGACAACCGTTAACTTCAATTGTGCTGAAGCGATCGCATTTACTTTCAACTTGTAGTACGAGCAATAAACTCGACGTGCAAACACCCTCGATAAAGCTTTTTATCGCTTGTGAGTTAACTATTTGCACTCCACTCATAATCTGGCCGTAAATGTGCTATTAATATAAAACATTTTTGTTACAGTGCAGTTGCAATATTCAAAGTTAAACAGGTTCAGTACAGTGTGAATGTATAGCGGTTATATAAATACAATATTAAAAAAACTGTCAATTGCAAAAACCACATTTACATAGTCCAAAGCTGGAAAAAAACACAAATGAGAAAGCAGCGGCTACTGTCTTTTATGGGATATTAATATACAGTCATAAAAAGAAAAGAACAAGCAAAAAGTTAAAAACACTTATTTAAATGAAAAGAAGACTGAATACATATTACAGTATTTTACAGTATATAACAAAAGTGTATACATATGTACAACATAACCGCAATCCCCCCAGCTCCTATAGGTTCAGTATTCATGTCTTCAGCAGTGCACCAGGAACTCACAAGAGCTGCTGGTGCAACGCCGCCCCCTGCAGACTCGCGGCCAATGGGCCGCAAGCAGGGGGTGTCAATCAACCTGATAGTCCTCAATCTCGTTGAATTCCGGTGATTCCTGTCCGCCTGCTCTGGAGCAGCGGTCTTTGTGACCACTGCTCCATAACTTGTGTTTCTGGTGAGTCTGAAGACTCGCCAGAAACACAGGCTGTGGAGCTTGATAGATAGGCTCCATAGACTGTATTGCCATTCAATACTGTGCATTACACCTTCAATGCAGGTGGCAATGCTGCTTATAAAATTCCCCTAGTGTCATAGAAGCATCCCACAGAGAAGTGTAGTAAAACGCCTCTTGGTGAGATTGGCTTCAAACACAAATTACAGCCCTTTATAAAAATTGATAGCCAATCTCTATCACAAAACAAATCCCTTTTTAAAATAATTTGAAGAGGCAGCATAAAAGAAAAGCCAGAGGGGTGCATTAGAATACAGACTAAAATGAATTTGAATGGGGCAAAAGGAACGAGTAATCATTATCATTTATTAAAGAGACACCCTGATAATTTAATATAAAAGGTTTAGTTAAATGTAGTGAAACAACTTTGCAATTACTTTTCAAGTAATTTAGATTTGAAAATATTTACTTATGACTCTCATAACTTAAAAAGTACCCTACAAACTCCTCAAGACTAACCCTGCTACATATCTTTCCCTAATTGACCTAAACTAATAACAACTGCAAAATAATGCATTTTATATATCAGCTTCTCCAAATAAGGCAAGCGGTGGATGTAGTTTGGCTACTAAAAAATTATTGCAGCAAACAAGATGTTACTAACAAATCAGGAATCAGAGTTCCCCTTGGGTGGCGCTAATAATGAGTAAAGATGGAAAATAATGCTGATCAATTCAAAAAACTAATTTGTGAAAATTAGGATCCCACAAAACTAGTGGGTAATTATATAATATAAATCAATTTCTATATAACCTGCCAAATAAGGAAATAAACAAAATATCTCAGGTATATTAGTCCCTCCTTAGTTTCCACATAGGATATGTCCAAAACAGATGAACGTCAATCCAAAAATATTTTCTTTTTCTTGTCAGGATATGCACAGGATCAATCCTGCTCCTCTCCACCAATTCATGAAAGGTTGCAAGAAATCCTATCTGTACAAAACAGAGGGCGCTTTATGTGCACATCAATAAGGCAGTGAAAATCAAGTGGTACAGAATCACAAGGTACTCACACAGTGTGGCAGCACTTTGGTGTGCTGTTGGGGGCAGTCTGGAAAATCTCAGTGCTCCAGCTCACAGTGTCCCGACTGGACACTCCCTCCAAGCAGAGAGGTAAAGCAAGGATGAGGGTAGCAGTTCAAAAAAGGCACTCAGGTTTGTATCTCATTAAAAAACATATATATTTAATGATAAAAACCTTTTATAAATGTGTACAAGTGCAAGGGTTAAAAATTGGCATACAGAGCCCCAATATGCAACACGTTTCTCTGCTATCAAAGCAGTTTCATCAGGCATAACTAAATATACAAACATGCTACCTTTTATACAAGTTTTCACTAATCACATCCCTTAATTGAACAAACACCTGTGTGGCAATGATTCTAAACACTCCCACTAACATTAACAATATGCAGAACAAAATGTTTGTTTATACATACAATTGATCAATGTTACTAATGGATGCGCTAGAGATTTTGCCTGCAATAGTGTTATACAATATATAAACAAATCTATAGAAAAGTATATATGCACACAAAGTATCAATTCAAAAGCCTAATATGTAAAAGGCACAACCATATCTATCTACATCACTGGTCTAAAAATACCATATGACCCGTTTTTTTTCTTGAAAGGATCCATCACTATGCTTCTCATTTACCTTGTTATTGTTATAAACAGTGAAATCCGGTATTTTTAACAATAGCAAGGAGATGTGGGATTGATTTTTCTATGTGATTGATCACTTTTAAAGTGCTTATATTGACAAAAAAAACATACCCAGTAACGGAACAAATCTGTATAAACTGATAGCTCTTGTAACCAATCACTCTATGTTTCGTGATACCCTCCCCTGTAAGACCGTCATTATGAGTGAAATAGCCCTTATTGTTATCGCTGTCAATGAAAATCTACGCTTCTAAAAATCGCGTAATGGGGTGAGATTAATGTTGCACTCCCGATGTTACCTTGTAATGTGTATTTTAGCAAAGAATACTCAATAGAGGGATTGATCTGTATAGGATAGTTGCCGTAGCAACCTGTCAAAATATACGCCTATCACAGTGATACCTCTAGTAATTTGTGTGAATATTGTACCCCAATCTGAATGTATGATGAGAGATATTGAGGCCCACTTATCAAACCGTCAACTTACTTGCATTCAACGGCACCAATACGCTCGCCTGACATCGCCTAACTTCGCTGCCGCGGACCTGAATACATTCTCCATATTTAACAAAAAAGCGGTCAAAAAGTCGCGCACCAAGTATGAGGCGATGAGCAGCGGACTGTTGTTAACTAAGAGTCATCGATCTCGCTGCTCTTCGGCTTTTTCCCAGCTTTATTTGTATACTGTCACTAAGCACCCACACTATACAAAATGGATTAACCCCTATCACGCTGCTCCCCAACCCCGCCGCAACTAAATAAAGTTATTAACCCATAAACCGCCACTCCCGGACCTCGCCGCCACTCTAATAAAGTTATTAACCCCTATTTCTCCACTCCCGGAGCCCACCGCAACTAAATAAAGTTATTAACCCCTAAACCGCCAGCCCCCCACATCGCCTTAAACTAAATTAACCTATGAACCCCTAAACCTAACAACCCGCTAACTTTATAGTAAATTTTAACTCATCCCTATCTTATAATAAATTTAAACTTACCTTTAAAATTACATTAAACTATATTAAATTAATAATTAACCTACCCTAACTGTTATACTAAAATTACATTAAACTATAAATTAACCTACCCTAACTATTATAATAGAATTACATTAAACTATAAATAAAATAAAAATTAATCCAACCTAACTTTTAAACTAAAATTACATTAAACTACAAATTAAATTAACTATATTATATATTTAAACACCTAACCCTACTCAAATAATTTAATTCTACACTAAAAAATTACAAAGTTACAAAAAACTAACAACTAAGTTACAAAAAATAACAAACAATAAGTTACACAAAAAATAAACACTAAATTACAAAAAATAAAAACAAAATGATCAAAGATTTAAACTAATTACACCTAATCTAAGGGCCCTATGAAAATAAAAAAGCCACCCCAAAATAAAAAAAAACGAACCTACAATAAACTACAAATAGCCCTTAAAAGGGCCTTTTGCGGGGCATTGCCCCAAAGTAATCAGCTCTTTTACCTGTAAATAAAAAATACAAACAACCCCCCAACAGTAAACCCCACCACCCACACAACCAACCCCCCAAATAAAATCCTAATCTAAAAAAACTAAGCTCCCCTTTGTCCGGAAAAGGGCATTTGGATGGGCATTTCCCTTAAAAGGGCATTTAGCTCTATTGCTGCCCAAACCCTAATCTAAAACTAAAACCCAAACCCACCCAATAAAACCTTAAAAAATCCTAACACTAACCCCAGAAGATTCACTTACAGTTTTGAAGATCCGACATCCATCCTCCAAGAAGCCGGCAGAAGTCTTCATCCAAGCGGCCAGAATAGTGGCGAGCGTACCTGGTAGGTATTTGTTAACTAGCAAAAGTAGTCAGATAGTGCCGAATTTGCATTCGGAAACATCTGTAGTGACGTAACCATCGATCTGTGTCGGACTGAGACCGGCGGATCTATGTTACGTCACAGATTTCTACTTTTGCCGGTCTCTAGCATTTGATAAATAAGGCGAATCAAGCTCTCCACAATTAAGCTGCGGAATTACAGCGTATTTGCGGTTGACAGCTAATTTGTTTTAAAAATGTTTAGACTTGGCTGATATGTTATTCTATAACTAGACAACAGAATTGTCTTGCAATTACAAATTATTTATTGTCCCTTTAACCCTTAAACCTCAGGTAGGTGTTAAATGCATTACACAGATACAAGTTGTACAACAGAACTGCTGCAGCTAGGATGATTATGGATAGATCAGGACTGTGATTTGTTTGTCTACTTTTGAAAATTTTAACTGTAATTTCAGCAAAAGTAATAAAGACAACCATCTGTTTTTTTATATATACTTTAAAACCTTTAAAATAGACTGATAAAAGTTACCTATAAATTTATACAACCTTTATAACGTATGTTTTAGAAGGTTTCCCATGAATTGTCATTTGCCAAGTGACTTGCAGCAGCTCATGGTGTATCCAAATTAAAATAGTCTGGTGTAGTTTTGTGTTCTGCTAATACTAAGTAATTACAGCATTTTTATGAGGCGCTAAT
This sequence comes from Bombina bombina, assembly GCF_027579735.1. Lineage (NCBI taxonomy): Eukaryota > Metazoa > Chordata > Amphibia > Anura > Bombinatoridae > Bombina > Bombina bombina. The sequence goes on from NC_069501.1 coordinate 590,827,741, forward strand.
TTACAAATATTCATCCGATCATAAAGCAGTAATCACTTGAAAGGGGAAATTAGTGGATCTTGTGTGCAGATTGCCACTGGTGCGAATAAGGAAGATTTAACCCTTTCTGAGCTGTTAGCACCAAATTAAATACTGACAAATATCACATATTTTCAATACAATTCTTACAATTACTATGAAAATTCTGTTAGCTGCTTTCAATATATTAGCATAAATCTTGATAACAGTTAAAATTACTGAAGGATTATGGGCAAGAACATTTCAGTTTGTCACAAATTCCCTGCCTACTGCCGCTACCATGCTGCTGGAACACATCAATAAAACTTTTAGAACAATTAATTGATACGGTCTACTCCAAGGCTATTAATTAATGAAAATCAGAGACAGACAATACTCTTATTGAACAAGTGATTAATTTAATTTGTTTTATGAATAAATGATCATAATTTCTGTGTTTCCTCTGGCATAGAAGTGCAGAATTTAATGGTATCTAAGAATACTTTATCTATTCGAGAACTTGCTGTAAAACAATTGTGTTTTGCGATTTGCTTAACAAAAACATTTGCATTGAGCTGAAAAAATACAAATATAGTTTACCAGTCAGGGTAAAAAAATTACAAATCATAGCATTAAAAATAGAAAAAAGTCAAATTTCTTCCTACTTTTTTTACTTTTTTTTACTAGTCCAGGTTTAGGGGCTGATTTATGTAAGTGCGAGCGGACATCATACAATGTAACAAATCATGTCCGCCGCATATCGATAAATGCTGACAGCATACGCTGTCTGCATTTATCATTGCACAAGCAGTTCTGGTGAACTGCTTGTGCAATGCCGCCCCTGCAGATTTGCGGCCAATTGGCCGCTAGCAGGGGGTGTCATACAGCCCGATCGTATAAGATCGATCACATAGGATCGGGCGGATTGAAGACCGCGGCCTCAGAGGCAATGGACAAATTATGGAGCAGCGGTATTTAGACCGATGCTTCATAACTGCTGTTTCCGGTTGAGTCTGAAGGCTCATGCAGAAACAAAGGGAACAAGGGCCATTTGGCCCTTGTTAAATCTACCCCTATGTGTAGATATCCAATCCTGGATATCTGTGAGTGTATGAGTATGTGCTTTCCATGTGGTAGTGTTTGTGTGTCTGCATGTGCATTTGGGTTTGTGCTGTGCATGTTTGGGTGTATGTGTAAGAATGCATATGTTTGTGTATGTGTGCTTGTCTGTGCATATGTGTGTATGTATGTCGATGTTTGAAAATATGTGTGTATATATATATATATGTGTATGTGTGTGTGCTTATTTTAGTTGTGTGTATATATATATACAGGGAGTGCAGAATTATTAGGCAAGTTGTATTTTTGAGGATTAATTTTATTATTGAACAACAACCATGTTCTCAATGAACCCAAAAAACTCATTAATATCAAAGCTGAATAGTTTTGGAAGTAGTTTTTAGTTTGTTTTTAGTTTTAGCTATTTTAGGGGGATATCTGTGTGTGCAGGTGACTATTACTGTGCATAATTATTAGGCAACTTAACAAAAAACAAATATATACCCATTTCAATTATTTATTTTTACCAGTGAAACCAATATAACATCTCAACATTCACAAATATACATTTCTGACATTCAAAAACAAAACAAAAACAAATCAGTGACCAATATAGCCACCTTTCTTTGCAAGGACACTCAAAAGCCTGCCATCCATGGATTCTGTCAGTGTTTTGATCTGTTCGCCATCAACATTGCGTGCAGCAGCAACCACAGCCTCCCAGACACTGTTCAGAGAGGTGTACTGTTTCCCCTCCTTGTAAATCTCACATTTGATGATGGACTACAAGTTCTCAATGGGGTTCAGATCAGGTGAACAAGGAGGCCATGTCATTAGATTTTCTTCTTTTATACCCTTTCTTGCCAGCCACGTTGTGGAGTACTTGGACGCGTGTGATGGAGCATTGTCCTGCATGAAAATCATGTTTTTCTTGAAGGATGCAGACTTCTTCCAGTACCACTGCTTGAAGAAGGTGTCTTCTAGAAACTGGCAGTAGGACTGGGAGTTGAGCTTGACTCCATCCTCAACCCGAAAAGGCCCCACAAGCTCATCTTTGATGATACCAGCCCAAACCAGTACTCCACCTCCACCTTGCTGGCGTCTGAGCCGGACTGGAGCTCTCTGCCCTTTACCAATCCAGCCACGGGCCCATCCATCTGGCCCATCAAGACTCACTCTCATTTCATCAGTCCATAAAACCTTAGAAAAATCAGTCTTGAGATATTTCTTGGCCCAGTCTTGATGTTTCATCTTGTGTGTCTTGTTCAGTGGTGGTCGTCTTTCAGCCTTTCTTACCTTGGCCATGTCTCTGAGTATTGCACACCTTGTGCTTTTGGGCACTCCAGTGATGTTGCAGCTCTGAAATATGGCCAAACTGGTGGCAAGTGGCATCTTGGCAGCTGCACGCTTGACTTTTCTCAGTTCATGGGCAGTTATTTTGCGCCTTGGTTTTTCCACACGCTTCTTGTGACCCTGTTGACTATTTTGAATGAAACGCTTGATTGTTCGATGATCACGCTTCAGAAGCTTTGCAATTTTAAGAGTGCTGCATCCCTCTGCAAGATATCTCACTATTTTTGACTTTTCTGAGCCTGTCAAGTCCTTCTTTTGACCCATTTTGCCAAAGGAAAGGAAGTTGCCTAATAATTATGCACACCTGATATAGGGTGTTGATGTCATTAGACCACACCCCTTCTCATTACAGAGATGCACATCACCTAATATGCTTAATTGGTAGTAGGCTTTCGAGCCTATACAGCTTGGAGTAAGACAACATGCATAAAGAGGATGATGTGGTCAAAATACTCATTTGCCTAATAATTCTGCACTCCCTGTATATATAAATATGTTTGTGCATGTGTCTGTGTGCTTGTGTGAGCAGTGTGTATATGCTCATGTGAGCTGTATGTGCATATTTGAACTATGTGTAAACATGTGTGTGTTTGTGGGAGCTGTGTGTATGTGGCTGTGTGTGTGTTTGTGTGTTTTTCAGAATAATAATTTAAGAAAGAGCAGTATCCTGTCAGTATATGAGGGAACTATGGAAGGTAAACTGTATTATAAGACAATAGTTTGATGTTTGACAGCCTGGATTAAAAGGCAACAATGCTCCTTCCTTCAAATCATATAGGGTCAGATTAAAAGTTGTGCACTGATAGTGAGGGTTGCATTAAGCAAAATTAACATGCAACTTGAGATTTACAAGTCCATGGCAAATCCCAGAAGGGTTAGCGTGGCCGAAATGACTCTATCATTATATTTTCAATGGATATTGCATCCGAGATAAATAGAATTGGTATTTGGAATACACAGAAATGGAGGGTGAATAATTATTAGCTATAGTATAATCCTTCACAAATGGGGAGGGGTGTAGATAACGAGAAAGTTTTACATAGAAAACTAAGTTCAAACGAGCTTGACTAAAGAAAGTTGTGTACACTTTTAAATTTTAAAGAGTATAGCTAAATTGTATTATCATTAAAAGTAAAACATAGCTTTTATTTAAACTTATAAAAATAAAATGTGGTGATAGTCATTACAATTCATACACACAATTGCCATTCAAACCATATTAAATACACGTTGTCCAGATTTAATAAGCAGTGGATGCTGCTTTATAAGGCCAAACTTTCAGTCTCAATGAAAACGGCAGTTAAGAAGCAACGGTCTTAAGACTGCTGCTCCTTAACTTGTCCTTCACCTTTTAGGTAGCCGGCTGAAATTATCCCAATCCGATACGATTGGGATGACTGACACCATCTGCTAGCCGCCGATTGGCTGCAAATGTGCAGGGGTAGCATTGCACAAGCATTTCACAAGAAATGCTTGTACAATGTTAAATGCCAACAGCGTATGCTGTCGGCATTTAGCAATGTCGGGCGGACATGGTTCGCTATAGCGAATCATGTCCGCCCGGCATTTGATAAATTGACCCCGTTGTCTAGCCTAGTTAGAATAATCTGGTGCAAAGGTGATATTAGTATTTACAAGTTGAAAGTTATAGTTTGCACTCGAGCAAAAGCCAAAACTGCTCTATAATATTTAGCGTGACTTGAGACCTGAAGTAAAGTGTAAGAGTTAAAAAAACGTGCAAAAGACATCAAGAACATATTAAAATAAACTATTTCACTCATGTATACACATTGTAATAACAAAATATCATTTAAATACTGATAAAAAAAAGTTTTAAAAGAGTTAAAAGGGATATGGTACATGGCCAGGTGACTTGAAATGGCCTTATATACATATAAATCCCACATAGGGCTCCACAGTCACTTTTCTCAATGCAACTGCCCAGGGTCCATTTAAATAAACAATAATCAGCACAGGTTGAAAGCACTCACCAGGTCTTACATCAATTGATAAATTAAAATGTATTCACAATAACGTTTCAGGTTGTTAGCCCCGTCCTCAGATATATACAACACAAGTCTGGCACTCTCTTGCAGACGTTCGCAAAGTCCTTTCCCTATGGACCTTGCACCCAGGCTTGTTGGAGGTTAACTGCCTGAGTCATTGAAAGCTGTGCAGCTGTTAGGGTTAGTGAGCACTCATGTCTGTGAGTTTTGCAGGGTCATGGAATGTGTACCCAGTCAGGTTTGAGAGTGTAGTCAATTTCTGTGTTTTGTATGTGTCAAGGGAAATTAATAAGGGTATGTGTCACAATTGTGTGTATCCAGTGTGTTTGGTTGATGGCATGCTTGTTTGGTTGTAGGTTAGGGACCAAGGGAGGAAGAGACCTTGACATGGTCCTAAGCATATAACCATTTGGCCAAATGCTGTAACTAATTCTTCCATTTTGCTTTATTTTTTCAAATAATTTTTTTTTATTTTGCGTATAAACTAGGAAATACAAGACTGAGTATAACATATTCCTCGACCTTAGGGTTACAATGGTCGGACGAGGACGAATGAGATTAGGAGATCAATGCAACAATATACAGAGTTGAGAGGTTAAAATAATTCCTAGGGAGAAGGGAAGGGGGAGGGAAAGGGAATACCACCACTAAAAAGGGTGAGTGAGGTCAGGGACCCAAAGATAAAACTGAAAAAAAAATAGTCCAGGATTTTAAGGTCAGCAGTTGTTCTACAAGAGCTCGCTAATATAGGATGGGTACTCTGCAACATTAAGTGCAAGTGGGTGCTTACTTAGATCTAGGCCAGCGAGTCGATATTGTTCACTTGGTTGGGAGCAAGATCGTGGATTGCCATGGGGGGGAGAGGGCGAAGGCCTGCTAGGTCTGTAAAGATAGCTATGCCCAAAGTCCTCTATAGTTAGTTTTGGTTTGTGGGATGACGGGGGTATGCCTCAGAGCCTGGATTGGATGGGTAGGGTAATAAGCTTTTGGAGCTCCCCATTAAAGTTAAGCACGGGGAGGGGGGGGAAGGAGCTCATTTAGGGGCAGGCCAGGGGTATGGAGATGGGAGAGGAAGGGGGACGGGGGTCAGGTTATCGGAGTGGGAGAGGAAGGTAGGGACAGGAACTTCACGGTTTTACAGGTTATCTAGGGGGCAGTTTTCCTTGTTTAGTGTGTATTTGTCCCATGGCTCCCAAATCAAAGAGAATGTGCCCAGTTGATTTCTAGACCGGTACACACCCTCCTCCATAGTGCGGAGGTAATCAAGAAGGTTTTTTCCAATTTCTGGCTATCATGAGTTTAGAGGTGAGGAGAACATAGATGAGGAGACACTGGGTGTGGTGAGGGATTTTCGGAATACCTAGGTGTAGTAAGGCCATAGAGGGGAGGGTTATACCAGGGAGTCCCAGCTTAGAGCAAAGGAGTCAAATTTTGGTCCAGAATTTTTCCAACAGGGGGCACTCCCACCAAATATGAATAGGACTTCCCCTCCCTCTGCACCCCCTCCAGCACATCTCAGAGCACATGGGATAAAACCTTTGTAGTTTAGTGGGAACCAAATGCCACTTCGTCAAAAGTTTATAGAAAAGTTCATACAGCGTCACACAGTGTATGGCGGTCCTGGTAGTAGCGATAGCGTGCAGCCAATGTTGAGGTGAGTACTCCGCATCCCACTTTTGCTCCCAGGCCTGCATGTGGGGAATCTTGACAGTCTGGTCGTCATTTAGGAGAAATTGGTAGTGAGACAAAAGGGGTTTATAGAGTTGAAGATTAGTCTCCCATCTAGATTCCCATGGAGTCCGCTGTCTAGGGGGTCCTGAAAGAAAGCCCAATGCACGTAGGAGGGACCGTAGTCTGGTCAAGTCAAAGTGTATTTTGGGGGGCAGTTCCTTCTGTAATATCAAGTCATCTTGGCCTAACAAACTGCCATTGTCGTAAAAGTCACCAACTGTTTGCAGCTGGGACCTCCTCCTGACCTCAACATGAAAATTAGGGAGAGTTAGCAGGAGGATCGTAAGTGGCTGAATCGGGGATGGGTGGGGGGAAATGCTGCTGCCATTATGCAGGCGTGTCCAGGCTCTTTGACAGTCTCTCACTATCAGGTTAGGGAGAGTCAGTTGTCGAAGACCATGGGCATCCGCCCATAACAGGTCCTCGAGGTTAACGTAGGCTGGGAGAGACACCTGTTCCAAATTTCACCATCTGGTTGGAGGGAGGAGCACCACGCAGACGCATGGGAGAGCATGGCTGCCTCATGATATAGGCGGATGTTGGGGAGACCCACTCTTCTCTCCTTTCTCAGGTGGGTTGTGGAGTATATGGGCCACAACTCTCGGCCTCCTACCCTTCCACAAATAATTGGAGATGAGCTGTTGGAATCAAAGCAGGATATTTTGGGAGACTAGTAGCGGCAAGCAGCAGAAAAGATAAGTTATTTTCGGGAGTATCATCATTTTGATGGCAGCAACTCTACTGAGCCACAAGACCTTGTCATATCTCTTAGACCTAAGTAGGGAGACTATCTCTTTTAGTAGTGGGGAATAGTTGGCTGTTATTATGGTGTTCCTGTCATGGGAAAGAAAAGTCCCTAGATGATTGATTCCTCTATTTGACCACTTGAAGGGATAAGTGTTCTGTAAGCTCTTTAAATCTCTGGGCGGAATTCCTATGTAGTAGGCTTCTGTTTTTGTGACATTTATTTTATAATAGGACAGGTAGCTAAAAGGTTCCATGAGAGATAGAAGAGGGGGCAGCGAGGTCAACGGGTCCGACAAGAAGACCGTGAGATCATCAGCAAATAGGGCGAGTTTTTGCTCGGAGTCGTGGATGATAAGGCCCTGGATCTCCTTACTTCGTCTAATGGCAGCCGCCAATGGTTCAATTGACTGTACATAAAGAATGTGGGAAAGGGGACACCCCTGTCTCATCCCATTCAAGATAGAAAAAGGCTGGGATGTAAATCCCACGCCTCTAACTCTGGCTGTCAGGTTGGAATGTAATGCACTTATGGCCTTACACATCAGCGCCGGGACTCCAAAGGTTCTCAGCGTCAGGAACATATAATCCCATCTCACCCTATCAAATGCCTTCTCAGCATCTATTGACAGGGTGAGAAGAGGGAGGCCCATGTCTGCTGACTCTGTGTACAGATTCAAGAGTCTACGAGTATTGTCGGATTCCTGCCTGCCCAAGACAAAGCCCACCTGATCAAGGTGAACTAACGAAGGGACATATGTGGCAAGTCTGTTCCCCCACACCTTGGTGTATAGCTTAATGTCGACGTTGATGAGCGATATGGGTCTGTAACTCTTGCATCGAGTTGGGTCCTTTCCTTCTTTAGGTACAGTTAGGATGCTAGCCTCTAGATATTCCTCGGTTAGGTAGCCCGAGTTCGCTGTCTCACCAAAGAATCTCGTAAGGATTGGTGTTAGTTCTGAGGCATAAGTTCTGTAGAAAGAAGCTGTGAAGCCATCGGGGCCTGGAGCTTTCCCCTGTTTAAGAGAGTGTACTGCCGAAGCAATCTCTTCCTGAGAGAGTGGGAGTCCAAGTTCAGTCTCAGTGTCAAGAGTAAGCCGGGGGAGGTTAAGAGAGCTAAGGAATTTTTGGATTTCTGTAGAATTAGCCTGAGGGACATCAGAGTTGTCTCTCAAGTTGTACAGGGAGTGGTAATAGTCCACAAAGGCTCTACCAATGTCTTTAGGCGCATAGGCCGAGGTGTTCGTGGTCTTAATGAGTGGGATACGTCTCTGTTGGGTTTGATAGCGGAGTTTCTGTGCTAGTAGTCTATCAGCTTTATTACCTTTGTAGTAATAGGTTTGCCTAAGTTTTAATAAGTTAGCCTGGACTTTCTTGCTTTCCCTCCTATTAATTTAATCGCAAATCTGTCCAACCTTCTGGGATAGGGAAGGTGAGTGAAGGATTTTATTGCCTTTTTCAAGTTCTCTAAGATCCGCATAGAGTTTATCTAACGGGAATCTACTTTTGTCTTGCATCTGGGAGCTTCTAGATATAAAATAACCTCTCATATAGGCTTTAAAAGAGGCCCATAGGGTTGAAGTACTGATGTCCCCTGTGTCATTAATTGTAAAGAATTCCCTAATGAGGCGAACAATCTCTGGGAATTCAATGTCTGACATATAATGCTCAGGAAGTCTCCACAATGGGCGGTTCTCTGGGAGGGGTAATTCCATTTTGCTTTTAATCTAGCTGTGTGTTTGCAAGAGGGTGCAAAAATGTCTATGTGCTGTGTTAATAATTTTATTTTGTAATTTTTTCTATGGGCTTTACACCCAGGCTTGTCTCGGGTTTACTGCCTTAGTCACGAAAAGCTGTGTAGCTGTCTGTGAGTTCTGGTGAGCACCCAAGGCTGTAAGTTTTGGAAGGTCATGCGATGTGTACCCAGTCTGATTTGAAGGTGCACTTAATTTCTGTGTTTATATATATATATATATATGTTTGTGTGTGTATGTATACATTTTTATATATGTGTATACATGTGTATTTAAGTGTTTATATGTGTCAATATGTATTTGCACACATGCATACATATTAAGACATTTAAAAAAAAATAAACAAATATATAGACATATATATATGTGATACAAATACATTACAAACTAAACAAAGCTAGTACAGGAGGAGGTGGGTCCTGGGTTTGGGGTAGCTTGTCACAGGGATTGTAGTTGCAGCAGCAGCGAGTCAAAGCAGTGTAAGATTTGTTTTGGGTGGAATGAAAAACAAGGAAAAGTAACACTCCTATTCTTGAGGTTAGAGTCTGTCCAGGTAACGACCGAGCAGCTGAGAAGTGACTTAAATAACACTCTTCCAACTCCTTGGGTAAGTCCCAAGATGTGACTAAGGTCTTGACAGATAGCAGGTTAGACAGACCAGAAGTCAGATACCTTACGGGCAGCAGAAGTACAGAATCAGGATCAAGAGGTATTTCAAAGGCTGAGGTCGTCAAATTGTGTACTGAAGAGGCACAGAATCAGGTTGCAAAGGCAAATCAGAAGTTTAGCAGGAATCAGCAACAAAAAGGCAGCCTAAGTGTAAATTACAAATCCAAAGGCAGATCAAAGAACAAGCAGAAGGTCAAATAACTAGATCTCAACAGCAAGCAATAGCATCCAGCGATACTCCAACAAATGGCAAAGAAAAGATGCATTTGCATAAATGTATAGTGCCAAGCGTGGCAAAATATTTGCACTGCCATGACGCGAAGGATGCAAAAAAAATTATACAGCGATCAATAAAATATTAAGCGACGGCCATGAAAAAATGTTGTGATGCGACGCCAAAAGATGTCAAGAAGTTTGCCTAGGTAGGGGTAGCTAGGCAACCGTAAACAAACAGTGGTTGCCTCATGATAAAATGAGAGTTTTCAAAGAGTATCTGAAGTTATACAAGGTTGGAGTCTTAAAGAGTGGGGTAGAGAGTTCCAGAGGACAGGAGCTGCATGTAAGAAGTCTTAGAGGAAGGCAAGGGATGTAGAGATAATAGGAGTGGAGAGATGTAGGTCAGAGGTTGATCGAAGAGGACGGGTTGGGGAGTATTTGAAGATGAGAGAGAGAATATAGTTGGACTTGAGAGTGTTAAGGGCTTTATAGGTTAGGGTTAATACTTTATGGGGAGCCAGTGTAGAAACTGGCATAGTGGAACAGATGATGTAGATCGGTGACCTTGGTGGATGAGTCTAGCTGAAGCATTCATCATAAATTGGAAGTGGGAAGAGAGACAGTGTTTTGGAAGGCCATTTAGAAGTAGATTGTGGTAGTCAATGCGTGACAAAATAAGGGAATTAATTAATATTTTGGGGGTTTCTCGAATAAGGAAAGGTTAAATTCTGGAGATGTTGCGTAGGTGTACATGACAGGATTTAGTGAGAGCTTGCATATGTGGAGTGAATCTGAGTTCAGAGTCAAGCGTCACCCCAAGACAGTGGATCTGAGGTGAGGTGCTGAGAATAAAGTCTCTAACAGTAAGAGAAATGTCAGGTGAGATCTCATATCTTTGAGCTCTTATAACTTTTTTGTACACTATTTAGTTTGAATATTTTTTATCACAAAGTGTTATTATGAGTTTAATTATACATTGTAATGTATTTTTGATATGTTTTGTAACACTTTTTTTTAGACACAGTAACCATAGCTCTGAGGACATGTTATCTCAACGAGCTTTAACTTCAAATTGCGCTCACATGATTGTGTTTACTTTCAACTTGTAATATGAGCAAAAAAACAGAATGTACTGGAGAAACAGTTGGTTGGATAAGGGTTAAGCGTTATTAATAAACAATGATAAAAAATAATGAACTAATAATAAAATTAAAACTTTTTTTTTTAGAAAATTATAATAATCATCTCTAAAGAAAAAAAATAATCATCAGTACCATCCAAGTAAATAATTTCTATATTGTTATGAGTAGATTGATGCTAGACATACACATTCTTTTTTTGACAAATGCTTAAAATAAGGATTTTTTTGCAAGAAATACTATAAATGAGCATTCAATGAATGAAGGAATGACTGAATGCATGTGACAAAAAAAAAGTAGATTTTTTTTAAAATTGCTAGTTACTCAAAAGTCTAAAAATAAATTTCTGCAGGCTGGAAAGGCTTCAGTTTTACACTATTCAATAACTATCCAGCATGTCCTTCTTATATCCAGCATGTCCTTCTTAGGCGATTGATCCCTGTGTAAGCTAATTAGTATGTTAGTTTCACATTTTATTCCTGGTCAACTGTGACCCTATTATATATATTTTTTTATATTTAAACAATCTTTTTTGTGATGCTGGTAGCCTGTAGCAGTAGCAATAGCTACAATTTAACTTTCTTTAGGTTTAAACTGCTCCTCTGGGGGTCGATCCGATAAAAATCGTCGCCCGCAAAAGTCGGCGACGCCAATATTTGCGTGGGTTTGGTATCCTATATACGGCGTAACCTAGAAGTTACGCGCGTATATTTCTGCCGTCGCCCGTAGTTTTTTGGGCCATAGGCAGGTATACCAAACCCGCGCAATTTGGTATCCAATATACAGCATAAGGACTTACGTGGCGAAAATGGAGAAATCTTACTCCATTTTCACCTCGCCACAAAAAGCAGCCGTAAGAAGCCTTACGCTGACTATTGGAGCCCCGTAACTCCCTAAACTGGCTGCTAAATAAACCTAACACCTAACGCATGCGCAATGTCTATCTCCCTGTCAACCGCGATCTGCTAAATAAAACCTAACACCTAACGCATGCACAATGTCTATCTCCCTGTCAACCGCGATCCCCCGCCGCAATCCCTAATAAAGTATTTAACCCCTAAACCGCCGCCATCTACATAAACTAACCCCCTACTGTGAGCCCCTAAAACCGCCACCATCTAACTGATCTATCCCCTAATGTGAACCCAATACAGTGCCACCATCTATATTAAAATTATTAACCCCTAATTTAATCTACCTACCCCGCCGCCAGCTATATTATCTATATTAACCCTAAGTATATTATAGTTAATATAGTTATTACATTATATATATTAACTATATTAACCCTAATTATATTAGGGTTAATATAGTTAATATAGTTACTATAGTATTTATATTAACTATTTTAACTCTATCTAACCCTAACACCCCTAACTAAATTCTTATTAAATAAATCTAATTCATATTATAAACTAAAATATTCCTATTTAAATCTAAATACTTACCTATAAAATAAACCCTAAGATAGCTACAATATAATTAATAATTACATTATAGCTAAGTTAGGGTTTATATTTATTTTACAGGTAAATTGTTAATTATTTTAACTAGGTATAATAGCTATTAAATAGTTATTAACTATTTAATAGCTACCTAGTTAAAATAATTACCCAATTACCTGTAAAATAAATCCTAACCTAAGTTACAAATACACCTACACTATCAATAAATTAAAGAAACTACAAATATCAATCTAAAAATACAATTAAATAAACTAAACTAAATTACAAAAAAAAACAAACACTAAATTACAAAAAATAAAAAAAAGATTACAAGATTTTTAAGCTAATTACACCTATTCTAAGCCCCCTAATAAAATAATAAAGCCCCCCAAAATAAAAAAATTCCCTACCCTATTCTAAATTAAAAAAAAGTTCAAAGCTCTTTTACCTTACCAGCCCTTAAAAGGGCCTTTTGTGGGGGCATGCCCCAAAGAAAACTGCTCTTTTGCCTGCAAAAAAAAAACACAATACCACCCCCCAACATTACAACCCACCACCCACATACCCCTAATCTAACCCAAACCCCCCTTAAATAAACCTAACACTACCCCCCTGAAGATCTCCCTACCTTGTCTTCACCACACCGGGCCGAACTCCTCATCCGATCTGGGCAATGTGTTCCAGCAAGCGGCAGTGAAGTCTTCTTCCATCCGGGCGATGTGTTCCAGCAAGCGGCAGAGAGTCTTCTTCCATCGGCGATATTGTAGGCAAAAGAGCAGTTTACTTTGTGACAAAGCCCCGCCAAAAGCCCTTTTAAGGGCTGGCAAAAGAGCTGTTACTTTGGGGCATGCCCTGCAAAAAGCCCTTTTAAGGGCTGGCAAAAGAGCTGTTACTTTGGGGCAATGCCACGCAAAAAAACCTTTTCAGGGCTATTTGTAGGGTTAGACTTAGGTTTAGTGGTAGGGATAGTTTAGTATTTTAGGGGTTAAATAATTTAATATAGATGGCGGCGGGGTAGGGGGATTAGATTAGGGGTTAATAATTTTAAAATAGATAGCGGCGGGGTAGGGGCTCACTTTAGGGGGTAGGTAAGGTAGATGGCGGCGGTGTTAGGGGCTCACTTTAGGGGGTTATAGATTTAATATAGCTGGCGGCGGTTTAGGGGTTAATAACTTTATTAGGTAGCGGCGGTTTAGGGGTTAATACATATTTTATTGTTAGGCTAGTGAGGGGGGATAGCGGATAGAGGGTTAGACGTGTCGGGCTATGTTAGGGAGGCGTGTTAGACGTGTCGGGCTATGTTAGGGAGGCGTGTTAGACAGTGCGGGTAATTTAGACTTTAGTCAGGTTTTGTAGGCGCCGGCAGTTTCTAACGTGCCGCAAGTCACTGGCGACGCCAGAAATTTGTACTTGCGCAGATTTCTGGACATCGCTGGTTTATCAGACTTACGGCACGTTAGCATCTGACGGCGACATATATGGGATAGCTCTAGTTGCGAGCTGAAACTGCGGGCGACGCGGGTTCCCTCGCTTGCGCCGCAAACTACGATCTATATCGGATCGACCCCCTGCTCTCCTGAAAATATTCCTCTTAGGAAATAATGGGTAAATATATTTTTATTTACAGACGCTTTCCAAATAACTCCATTAGTGAATATGTGAGGTAAAGTAGGGATTTGTTTGTGGATGAACTATTCACTTCAAAACTAATTTTTATCTGTGTACATATCTATTATTTATGCTTTTGTTGATAGACCATGTTTATTTTCTGGGGAACTTCAGCAAAAATCCTGGATAAACCAGGAGTAATCAGCAGAGGGAGTCTTAATAATAATTTGAGGAAGCACTTCTTTACAGAAAGAGTGATTGATTTATGGAATAAACTTCCTCAAGAGGTAGTAGCAACAAACACTGTGGGGGACTTTAAAAATGCATGGGACAAGCATAGGGCTATCCTACGAACTAGATAAGTTTATACTGTTAGGTAAGGTCTGGCAGACTTGCTGGGCCTATGGCTCTTATCTGCCATCAATATCTATGTTTCTATGTTTAATATAAAAACGTGATCATGGGCTTTATCTCCAACGGAAAGCTAACGTGGGCACACTGCATCCCTGAAAGGTGCTTCTGATATTTAAAACCTCACCAGCACTTTTGTTCATTTTATTTTATATTACTTTCTACTTCAGATAGCGTCCTTTCAGTATTATTACATTCAACTTTCCACTTTCAATGTCATATTTTAATTCATTTAAATTTAGTTCCAGCAGTGATTTTACAAATTCTGCATATGTTTTGATTTTTTTTTTTCTGTGTTACTTTAACAAATTATCGGCTAGATTACGAGTTGTGCATTAGGCTGAAAAAGCAGCGTTAACAGGTCCTAACGCTGCTTTTTCACTACCGCTGGTATTACGAATCTTGCAGGTTTAGGGGCACCGCACACTTCTTTGGCCTTACCGCAAAACGATTTATGTAAACTTCATAAAGTCTTTTTTCTATGGGACTTCCATAGCGCTGGTATTACGAGTCTGTCCTGGGAGGCCAAAAGTGAGCGGTACACCCTCTACCTCCAATATCCCTAAGGCATTTTAAAGTCAGTAGTTAAGAGTTTTATGGTACAAACAACACCGTAACATAAAACTCATAACTAAAGTACTAAAAAGTACACTAACACCCATAAACTACCTATTAACCCCTAAACCGAGGCCCTCCCACATCGCAAACACTAAAATTAAATTTTTAACCCCATAATCTGCCACTCCTGACATCACAGCCACTATAATAAACATATTAACCCCTAAATCGGCGCACTCCCGCCTCGCAAACACTAGTTAAATATTATTAACCCCTAATCTGCCATCTCTAACATCGCCGCCACCTACTTTATACTTATAAACCCCTAATCTGCTGCCCCCAACATTGCCAACACCTACATTATTTTTATTAACCCCTAATCTTCCGCCCCCAATGTCGCCGCAACCTACCTACACTTATTAACCCCTAATCTGCCGCATCCAACCTCGCCGCAACTATTCTAAATTTATTAACCCCTAAACCTAAGTCTAACCTTAACACACCCTAACTTAAATATAATTTAAATAAATCTAAATAAAATTACTATCATTCCCTAACTAATTCCTATTTAAAACTAAATACTTACCTGTAAAATAAACCCTAAGATAGCTACAATATAACTAATAGTTATATTGTAGCTAGCTTAGGGTTTATTTTTATTTTACAGGCAAGTTTGTATTTATTTTAACTAGGTACAATAGTTACTAAATAGTTATTAATTATTTAATAACTACCTAGCTAAAATAAATACAAAAGTACCTGTAAAATAAAACCTAACCTAAGTTACAACCTAACACTACACTACAATTAAATCAATAAACTAAATTAAAAACAATTAAATAAATTAAATTAAATTAGCTAAATTACAAAAACAAACAAACACTAAATTACAGAAAATAAAAAACGAATTACAGATCTTTAAACTAATTACACTTAATCTAATAGCCCTATCAAAATAAAAAAGCCCCCCCCAAAATAAAAACCCCTAGCCTTAACCAAACTATCAATAGCCTTTAAAAGGGCCTTTTGCGGGGCATTGCCCCCAAAGTAATCAGCTCTTTTACCTGTAAAAAAAAATACAAACACCCCCCAACAGTAAAACCCACCACCCACACAACAAACCCCTCAAATAAAAAGCTAACTAAAAAAAACTAAGCTCCCCATTGCCCTGAAAAGGGCATTTGGATGGGCATTGCCCTTAAAAGGGCAGTTAGCTCTTTTGCGGCCCAAACCCCTAATCTAAAAATAAAACCCACCCAATACACCCTTAAAAAAGCCTAACACTAACTCCCTGAAGATCGACTTACAGTTCGGAAGACCGGACATCCATCCTCAAGGAAGCGGAAGAAGTCTTCATCCAACCGGGCCAAAGTCCTCAACGAAGCCGGCAGAAGTCTTCATCCAGACGACATCTTCTATCTTCATCCATCCGACACGGAGCGGCTCCATCTTCAAGACATCCGACGTGGAGCATCCTCTTCTTCTACCCGACGAATAAGGGTTCCTTTAAGTGACGTCATCCAAGATGACGTCAGCCAATAGGATTTTTTCTACCTTAATTCTATCAGCCAATCAGAATCTAAGGGACTCCATCTTGGATGACGTCACTTAAAGGAACCGTCATTCAGTAAGAAGACTTCGTTTGAAGAGGATGCTCTGTGTCGGATGTCTTGAAGATGGAGCCGCTCCACGTCGGATGGATGAAGATAGAAGTTGCCATCTGGATGAAGACTTCTGCCTGTCTGGAGGATCACTTCGCCCGGTTTGGATGAAGACTTCTCCCGGCTTCGTTGAGGACTTCAGCCCGGTTGGATGAAGACTTCTGTCACTTCCTTGAGGATGGATGTCCGGTCTTCAGAACTGTAAGTCGATCTTCAGGGGTTTAGTGTTTTTTTAAGGGTGTATTGGGCGGTTTTTATTTTTAGGTTAGGTTTTGGGCCTGCAATAGAGCTAACTGCCTTTTTAAGGGCAATGCCCATCCAAATGCCCTTTTCAGGGCAATGGGGAGCTTAGGTTTTTTAGTTAGTATTTTATTTGGGGGGTTGGTTGTGTAGGTGGTGGGTTTTACTGTTGGGGGGTTGTTTGTATTTTTTATACAGGTAAAAGAGCTGATTACTTTGGAGCAATGCTCCGCAAAAGGCCCTTTTAAGGGCTATTTGTAGTTTAGTTTATGCTAGGGTTTTTTTTATTTTGGGGGGCTTTTTTATTTTAATACGGCTATTAGATTAGGTGTAATTAGTTTAAATATCTGTAATTAAAAAATAACTATTTAATAACTAATTGTACCTAGTTAAAATAAATACAAACTTCCCTGTAAAATAAAAATAAAACCTAAGATATCTGCAATGTAACTATTAGTTATAATGTAGCTAGCTTAGGGTTTATTTTATAGGTAAGTACTTAGTTTTAAATAGGAATTATTTAGGTAATAATATTAATTTTTATTTAGATTTATTGTAATTATATTTAAGTTATGGGGGGTTAGGGTTAGGTTTAGACTTAGGTTTAGGGGTTAATACATTTAGTATAGTGGCAGCGACATTGGGGCTGGCAGATTAGGGGTCAATAAATGTAGGTAGGTGGCAGCGATGTTAGGGACAGCAGATTAGGGGTTAATAATTTTTAACTAATGTTTGCGAGGCGGGAGTGCGGCAATTTAGGGGTTAATATGTTTATTATAGTGGCGGCAACGTTGGGGGCGGCAGATCAGGGGTTAATAAGTGTAGGTAGGTTGCGGTGACATTGGGGGCGGCAGATTAGGGGTTAATAAATATAATATAGGTGTCGGTGATGTTGGGGGCAGCAGATTAGGGGTTAATACATATAATGTAGGTGGTGGCAGTGTCCGGAGCGGCAGATTAGGGGTTAATAAGTATAATTTAGGTGTCTGCGATGTTGGGGGCAGCAGATTAGGGGTTAATAAGTGTAAGATTAGGGGTGTTTAGACTCGGGGTTCATGTTAGGGTGTTAGGTGTAAACATAAAATTTGTTTCCCCATAGGAATCAATAGGGCTGCGTTACTGAGTTTTACGCTGCTTTTTTGCAGGTGTTAGACTTTTTCTCAGCCAGCTCTCTCTGTTGATACCTATGGGGAAATCATGCACGAGCACGTGCGAACAGCTCAACGTTGACTTAGGCAGCGCTGGTATTGGAGTGCGGTATCCTTTTCTCCATACTGACGTCAGACGCCGGCTTGTATGGAAGCGGTTTGTTGTGAACTTGGATGTCTTGTTTGTCGAGTGGGACCCAGACTGCTGCTGTCTATGATTGTTTTTTGATTGGGGAGTTTCAACGCTTACCTAAGTGTAAGTTTCTATGTATTTTTATTCTTTTATATCGAATAAATTACTCAAGTCTTTTTGCGCTTCTCTTACTTTTTTGCTACAATTTTGCTCAACGCTCACTTCTTGCCTTTTAACGCCCGGTTTATAAAAACCTGTAATACCAGCGCTGCAGGTAAGTGAGTGGTGAGAGAAAACTGCTCGTTAGCACCCCATAGCCTCTAACGCAAAACTCGTAATCTGGCCGTATGATCATACTTACATTACACTGCACTTGGTCATTTTTTCTATTGTAAAATAAAAAACAGCTTTAGAAAGTGGGAGGAACAGGGGTGTTCCCTGGGCTGAACTAAAGCTCTCTCTCAAGTCTTATGAAATGCTGTAATTTATGCAAACTGAGCAGTTATATCAGCCCCAGGTGTTTCCAGTTACCTTCTACTCCCCTATACAATTCTGTATCCCCCAGAGCTTCATTACTTTCTATAGAAGGCATCTCTCATCTCTCTGGGACTTCCAGGATCCACCCTTCTTCTTATAGAATTCAATTAGTTCAGCCCCTGTAAAGTCTGCACTATAATCTATTTCTAAATTAGAGAATACGTGCTTATCTGGCTCATAGAAAGTAAGGTGCTCTGACAAAATGCCGATGGACAGAATGCCAAAGCATGTTCCGAGTTCGGCCGAGGGCAAATATTCTCCGGAGTGCTATGTTCTAATCATAGCCTTGGGCGCCGCAACCGCCTCTGGGAACCTAACCATGGGTCACAGCCCGCACGTCTTGTAATTCTCTGTCTGTGAAATTATCTATCTATCTATTGAATCTATCCATCTATCAAATGTATCTATCTATCTATTGCATCTATTTATCTATCTAATCCATCTGTCTATCAAATCTATCTATCTACCTATTTCGTGGCTGGACTGTTATCTGACAGCCATTTGTGTGTCGGACTATTATCCGTCAGCCAAATGTCCGTCTGCCAAATGTCTGTCGGCCAAATGTCCGTCGGCTAAAAGTCCGGCCACTGAAAGTAATGAACCTCTCTAGGAAACTAAACTTGTCAGTTTTTTCAGTTTTATTTTTAAAGAAGAAATACAAAGTGCAGTGTAATTTGTAAAAGAAACAATGTTTTTTATGTGTGTGAAGTGAAGCGCTGATCTTTACCTAAAACAAGCATCTCTTGTTGGAATATCTTCTTCCTAGATAGTTACAATGTGTTAAACTGGCGATTATGGTTTTTAAGAGGGTGCTTACAGCGTTTAGGTTAACATGTTATCAGTTAATCAAATGTTGCAATCCTCAGTTTTTCAAATAGTGCAATCCTTGGTCAATATCTCTTATATATTTTACAATTTTACAATTTACTATTTTTTGATCACTTATAACTTTGTTAGTAAAGTCATACTATGGGAAGTTAAAGTATGACATATTGTATCCAACTATTTTAAGATCTGTTAATCTGGTTTAATAATCAACCTGGTCAAATCCATAAATTTGTCTTAAAGAAAAAATAATAATACATTTTATAGAGAACTAATTTGATCAATATAAAGCTATGCTAATCTTTGCACTTTTAATTTAAATATAACGTTGTATTTTAAGGGATATCTATTAGGTGTATTTTGGAATATCTTTTAGGTATTTTAACAACCTGCTTTTTTTCTTTTGGTGATCTATGTATCTGTTAGAAATTAAACATAACATTGTATTATAAAGGCATCTATTTTTTTTTTTTTTTTTTAAATAATTTTTTTATTGAAGTTAAGCATAGATCATCACAACAAGAACTCGCCCTAAGGCCAAAATTACAACAAAGAAAATAATACATTGTCTATACAGAGATATTATTGCGAAAGTAGTATACACATACATTTCAAATCTGAGTATGAAGATAGACAATATCTTAGGCGAGAGAAAATAGAACTTCATTTTGTATTATCACCGTATGAACTCCACATTTTAATAATATTTAACCTAGGACCAAACCATCAGCTTGTGGAGATTTAACATGAGTATCAGCCACTCTTGGGCTGAGATATGTAGGGGGGAGGGGGATATTCAGCGGGTAAGCACCGCTATACGCATAGGGAACAGGGGTGGGGGGACGGAGCCATATATAAATTAAGTAACATAGGGTGCCTGATTTGGACATTGAAGTGCCCGATCGTAGAAATCATATATTATTGAAGCTTATAGAACTAAGTGGGGGAATTAACAAAATCTCCTGCAGATACATATAGGCTAAGAAATAGATGGGTTGCAGAATGGTTGATTTAAGTTGCAAAATGTATGTGACTATATGGAATGGAGCAGATATTTTATTGTTTAGACTAGTAGCTGTTGTCTTGAGTATAATTATCTAGTTATTGGCATAAGCCAAGATTTATGCGGTGTCATGCAGCAAACAGTCAATCTATCTTAGTACATATGAGAGATATTTTAAGCATATCTAAGACTTAGAATACATGAGGAAATCGTGAGAAAACATATAGTATATAACATAACATAAGAGTTGTATAACAATTAGCCAACATAAACAGATACCAGTAGGTCTAAGAATAAAATTGTGTCTATATATATAATAGAATTAGTCAGGTTTTAATTACTGTTCTTTTTATGTATGAAACTGCTAAAACACATGAGAGTTTGCTAAGCGGCAAGCTTCTCCTCAGTTTTACTTCTTGATGTAGTGACAGTGTGCCATTGCAAATTATATCACGCCCTGCGGCGAGTTGGTCACTTATTAGATTAATAGTTTAAAAAGGAGACCTTTAAGAAATGAAAGTTAGCCACTACTAAAATAAAACACATAACAAATATCCCATGGTAGATGTAGTGGCTCTATAGTGGGCTGTTCTGTTAACTCTAATATGTAACCTAATTTTCAGGGGGATATGTTGCGACTATCAGTAATAAACTCCTATTATGGGAAAGCAACTTGGAGGAAATCTGAGCGAAACTGACATCTAATACTCGGTTCCAGTGATTCTTGTCATAGAGAGTATTGGATAAATGTCTCCTGAATCTAGGATCATTAAGAAATAAGCTACAGAGTATAATTAGTTAGCTCTCCCCTAGATATCATCAAACAGTGTCTACTATAAGTGTATGTAGTCTGACCTACAGGAATAGCTGCTCCTCTAATAATCAGAGGATGTAGAGAAATAAGATATGGACAGGATCCTGCAAAAACAGACATCTCCTATGAAAGCATTTTCATGCCCATTGCTAATATCCTGTATGAAATATTTTAACTGTAGTGATAGGGCAAAATTATAGAAATGCTGCAAATTTGGAACTTTCAATGGAATATTTACAATTTTTACAGAGTTTTACTACTTAGTTTAAGCTGCAAAGTGAAATTGAGTATCTGCATGAATGACTATTCACATGTTCAACAATCTGAGTTATCAGGTTTGACAACTTTATATAATATCTGTCTAACCTAAAGGCAACCCCTTATCTGCTAATATATGGCTGATTAGTAGGCTTGTATAAACTTTGAGATTGAGATAAAAGCCTTGCCTGTTAAGTTAACGAACAAATGGTTACGGTGAAGGAGAAATTACATACAGACACCACAAAATGCTGTATGATTTTGTCTGAACAGAAATTTTAATATAGGCTGTTATAGTAACTGCACTAATCTCCTTCAACTTCAGATAGCTTTGCAGCCATTTTTTTTATATCTAAGCAACCTCAGTATATCTTTCTCTGCTTGCTCAGCTATACTATGCTAGTGAGCTGAGTAGGATAGGTTAAGGGTAGCAAGCAAGCCTGGGAGTTTATACTAGATGACATAGATCACAGATCCTGCCTAATGCAACCATGAGACCTCTATACACAGCATAAATATAACCTATATAATATGAACCATAACAGCAAAAAGACTTGTACATCTAAATGTAAAACATCAGATATCACACATATGCAATATTGGTCTCATATAAACCTATAGAAATAATTAACTTGCAGGTACCAACAGGGTAAATGCTTATATGTAGGTAGGGATTGGATTTATTGATACTGTGAGAGATAGTCTGAGAGATTTCAGACCATCGTAGAATTGTGCAAACATAGGTGAAGCAAAGTAAATACAGTAAACTGTACATTTATATATTGTAGGTGTAGCGTTATAGCCTAATCTGCTTTAAAATTTGAAGCAAAATTGAAGCCTGATAACCTTTATCTATACAGTACATTATTATATCCCATTTTTCAGGCCGTTAAACTTCGTATAGAATATTGATAGTCCTTAAATATGGTGCCTACAGCAAGCAGAATCCGGAGTCCGAGAATGTACATAAATTAGCAAGGCTTAATAGGGCATCCCCCTAACAGTTAGCCCATCGCCAAATTAGAGTCTGACCTTCTTCAACCTATTCCAGTTCTCATGACATGTATTCCAATTAAACAAGCAACGAAGTACCCAACAGCAGCCCAAATGCATCCCAGAGCCTGTGCCATAGCTGAGCATATAGTGAAAAGGTATAGCCCTAAATTACCAGCCTGGAATAGTTCCGGAATTCTTTGGTCTGCAGGGATTCCTATGCACTGTGCAGCGGTGTCGCATGCGTGTTTCAGGGGACTGTGGTAAGGCCAGCTGCAATCATAATCAAACACAGCTGAAGCGCTAAGGGATTCCAGGCCTCCGGTGTATTTAGAAGCGATGAGTGTGTCAAGATACAGACCTGTATCACAGGGAGCCGGGCGTATATGCCTGAAGAACAAAGTCCCTGTACTTGTATGCCCCTCTAGCGTGGGGAGTTGTTTCACCGAGGACACGGGCTGAGTCTTCCTGAGTTCATTGAGCGCTGGGTGTGAAGATGAAGTCTCAATCTGCGTGTCAGCGAGATCTGGGGTTAGTCCTTCATGGCCCGGTCTGTAGTGTAGGCTCTGCTTACTAGGAAATAACAGGTGGTCGTCAGGCCAAGCGGGGTTGTCGCTGTCCGTGCCCCTGCACGCTATAGTTAGATCAGCAAAGTAACAGTCCATCTTAGCCTCTAAATTTTGAAGCAGGGATTGTAAGGTGGTGCGGCATCCCTCCATATTCAGGGTATATTAACCGCCACGTGGCTTAGTATCTATGAATCCAGATCTTGCCGTTATGTTGGTGATAATCAGCTCTGCAGGGACGCTGGATGGTGTCAGAGATATCTAGGCACTGCTAGGAGGTGGTGATAGCAGTTTTTTAAAGACTTATAAAGTGGTAGCTAGCCTCTTCAGCTTACAGTTAGTCAGAGCCCCATGAGTTAGCGGCCATCCATGCCGGCAGTTGGCTCCGCCCCCCTAAAGGCATCTATTTTACAAATAATGTTGGGGACATTTATTAGGTATTGCAACCACCAGACCTTTTAGAAAATTGTAAAATATGTAAGAGATATTGACCAAGGATTGCACAATTTGAAAACCTGAGGATTACAACATTGAATTAACTTATAAAATTTTAACCTAAACGCTGTAAGCGCCCTCTTAAAAACCATAATCGCTAATTTGTAAAAGATACACATAAATATACAAAGTATGATCCACATTTGTTAAAGTTACACAGAAACTGTGTGAAAAATAGTTGCAAAATGGTTTATGTAAATGTAACTTAGATTTACAAGCCATGTTATCTAATAATAAAGTAGTCTCACTGGATATAACCAATGGTGTCTAAAATGGCTCACTGTAGGTGTTCTGATGCATTTTAAGGGCATAGTCAGTATTTTTTAACCTACACCTTAACCCAGCATGCAAAATTCATGTTGTCGTTGCAACCTAACTGATCACATTGTGGTTGTGTCTCACTATTTCAAAGCTGACAAGGTTGTCTCACTTTTATCTCTCTTTAAATCGACATGAAACCCAGATTTTTTTTGTCTTTTATAGTTCAGATTCAGCAAACAATTTTAAATAATTTTCCAATTTACTTATATTATGAAATTTGCTTAATTCCTTTTGTATCACTTTTAGCACTGTTTGTGCAAGGTGGTAAGGGACTTCATAGTATTAAGGTGTTTAAGTGCAATGTCATTTGTAACATTAATTTGTGATTACATATGTCATGTGATCACAAATGCTATTGATCATGTATTTAGTCATTCCCTTAATTATGTCCTCAAGAAAGCCACAGTAAGTTGTAGTACATTAACCCTTGGTTCTTCCAGCTTTTCAGCTTTTCAATGAAATGTTAGCTGCCACAGAAGGCTCCAGTATGTTTCACAACAATGCATCACCCTCCTTCCAGACAACTAAATGGTTAATGCAGTCAGTGTATTCATGAACATTCACAAACAGAGATGTCTCTTTTCAAATTGAACAGCCAATTTAATACATTTCCATAAATGTATCTAGTATATAGAAGTCCACTTTCCTATTCAACATTCCTTGATGATTTTGTGTTGATCAATTAAAATAGACTGGATTTCCTACTACTTTGGAAATTATTCAGTTATGCAGTTTTCTCAGGAATGACCAATATAAAGTTAGTCAGCCTGCTTTTCAATCCTATTCAAAGATTATAACAGTAATGTCTATGATGGTTGAATTATAGACTACTAAACATGAAGTTAAAATTCGGACCTTGACAATGGATCATGATGAGCATTACATTGACAAATAGTCCACATTCAATCTGTTTATAAATATACATATAATTACATTGTAAAATAATTGTAGGACAAATGAGTATGTATGGAGGATGATAAGTAACTAAAGAAAAGAAGACAGTGTGTGTTCATGAGGGAGCATCCAATTTATGGCAGCTAGAATATGACTACTCAAATTGTTGTGCATGAATTCACACTATTACATGGTCTTTGTCCTAGGCTAGTGCTGAATCTATTTTTCAACCTGAAAAAAAAAAAAACTTAACTACAATAAATACTTTTACTTAGAGAAGACATATTGGAATTTATGAGTATATTCTTAATACCCATCTAGGGATGTAAGGCTTGTGACAGAGTTTGTGTGTGTAAATTACCCAGGTAGGTGCCTTAATTTTAAACACATTTTTGCTTAAGTGTGATCCCCTGAATCTGTTATGCCATCTCGGTTGGGTAGTTGTTAGGAATTTTCATAATAATAATGACCAGATTATGAGTGGAGCACAGGGTGGACTAGGATTAGCGTGCAAATTGATATTAGAAGTCCATGGTAAACCTGAATAGCCAGAGAATATTTAGTGCTGCTGACTTCCCTATAGCACACCCTATACTTTCAATGGATATCGCAGCCGTGCCAAATATTACTTATATTGAAAATTGAAAGTTATGTGTTGTGGTTGAGCACAACTCAAAACAGCACTAGGAAACTTAGCTTGACATGAGGCCTGAAGTAAAGTGTTATTATATATTTATTTATATTTATGTTTATATTTAATATTTATACATAAACACACACATGTGTATGTATATATATATATATATATATATATACTGTATTTATTATAAATTGTTTGCTAGTGAAAAAATATATTATATATATAAAATGTAAAATGTGTTTACTATTGAAAAAATTAATAAAAAGTTTTTAAAAAGATAAGGTATATGACTCAGAAGGTCTCAAAAGTATATATATGCATATATTTGTATCTGTGTATGTATTTATGTATACAAATATGTGTATACATATGTATTTATAAGTATTTTTAAGTTTACAAGTGTAAATATGTATGTGCAGACATACATACATACACATATATCGACATTATATACTTTTGAGCCCTTTCCAGTCAAATACTTTGAAATATCCGATATAGTTTTTTAAACAAATGTATTTTTTTTTTATAGAAATATTTAGTTCTTCACTAAGAGGAAAATACTCTTATTATTTTTTAATTTATGTCATACAATATATAGCTACATTTCTCTCTCTCTCTCTCTCTCTCTCTCTCTCTCTCTATATATATATATATATATATATATATATATATATATACAGCATATATATATATTATAGATAGATAGATAGATAGATAGATAGATAGATAGATAGATAGATAGATAGATAGATAGCTATAGATATATACTTATAAATATAATTTATAAAAGTGAAGTGCAAAGGTATTTGAAGCATTTCATAATACACCTTCGGCTTTAGTGCAGTTGTCCTAGTGCACCTTCAGGTTATTGCTCGAGTGAAAGCCAGTTGAGAATTTTTGTAGCACCCCATAGATCTCTATGGGGAAAGAGAGTTAGGGGCTGAATTATCAAGCTCCAAATGGAACTTGATGCCCCTGTTTCTGTGCGAGCCTTCAGGCTCGCCGTAAGCAGCAGTTATGAGGCAGCGGTCTAAAGACCACTGCTCCATAATTTGTCCGCCTGCTCTGAGGCTGCGGACATTAATCCGCCCGATTGGCCCCAAATCTGCAGGGGGCGGCATGGCACAAGCAGTTCACAAGAACTTCTTGTGCAATGATAAATGCCGACAGCGTATGCTGTCAGCATTTATCAATGTACGGCGGACATGATACGTGATACATCGTATCATGTCCACTCTCACTTTCATAAATCAGCCCCTTAGTACGGTTATGCTACCCAACCTACAGATGTTAGAGTCTTTCTCTCGCATACTAATTTTTACTTTCAACTTGTAGTATGATCACAAAAAAAGGAGCACTATTGATTAAACTTGACTGCTATTAGCACTCAATAGCTCTAATATTTTTTTGCACTTTACTTGTAATCTAGCCCAACCTACTTCCTAGTCATAAAGCTTGATGTTCATTACTTTAATTAAAACCCCCTTTTGGGTGACCACCTTTTTAATGTGGCCTTTGGTCTATAGTCAGAGGACGCTCCAGAGAAGATATTAACATTATGTGGAGCAACAGGATATAGGTGCATTGTTTAAAGTCTTGGGATAGTGTATAACTGAAAAGACAGCAATTAAGTGTTCTTCTTCCCCCCCCCTAGTTTTTAGCCACAATCCCTAGCAAGGAGACTGCATATGTTACATTCCTGGCTATGAATCCTCTGTTGTTGAATAAAACCATTCCTGCTGTCAAATTTTCCTTGGTTCACCACCTTTCGCAATGGTTGGTAGTACCAGATTATAACAAATAGCATCTGTTGTGGAATAGGTACCCACATTAATGCAGCTAGACCCAGGCACACTGGAGGCCTCCAGCAGCCTAATCAGGGCTTAGTGACCTCTCTCTTGCCTGGCCAAGCTGAGCAGCAGCAGCAGAAAGGCTAATGATGTGCCAAGAGAATAGTGGTGCTCCATAATAATGCTCAAATCTTTATTCTGGTAACATGTGAGACTCTTCTTTCAGATACATAGAATTAGCAACAACAAAAATGTCTGATACTAAAGTACTTATAAAAAATAATATGAGTAAGAGTTTGATTTAATATATTAAGTTACAAACACCAACCAATTAAAAGAGATTTAAGGTTAAATAAGCTGAGAGAAAAACGTATGACTTCACATGGTCTTTTGATAAGACTCACATTTTAGAAAACAGAAAGTCATTAATGAATAAAGGAAAGATACATTAACAGCATATTTGGGGGTATATTACACAGAGGTTTAAATTTTTACACAAGAATGGTCATATTCATTTTATAGATTATTTGGTAGAGAAAAAAATGTACTTTGGTAGTACAAAAATGTACTTATTTGCATGTCTAGAAACAATGCGTTAGAAAAGTGCATGTTCCACCCACTAATCAAAAGGGTAATTATAAATACAAGCGCATTCTCTATCTACTACATTCAAAAAGATATCACGGGAAGCCGTGATTGGAGGATGACCTATCCATCATTTCTGACGTCAGAAATGGCTTGCAACGACCGGAGGAAGCTGGAGCTGCTGTCAAGATTAAAAGGTAAGTTTTTTTTCACAACAGGAGTGAAATGTAAATTTTGATGAATTAAAGTGCCCCTGTTTTTAATCAAATTTTTAAAAAACGGGCACTTTAGCATCAAAATTTACATTGACTTTAATGTATTTAAAAAAAAAAAAAAGGTAATTTATCAGCAAGGAGGTAGAGTATTTTATAGTGTGATTAGGTGTGGATTTGTGTGATGAGATATGTCTAAGTGGATTTTGAATAGCAGTTCCGTACTATACACATGCCCAATGAGGGAAACCATGCATAGCTATTTTACTTCCTGATACAATAAACACATCTGGGGAAAAGCTGTGTATGTGACATCATACAGTATATATGTTATTTATGCTGTTATGTAGGATTAAGGACAGCATGTGCCTGCATTTCATGCAGACTTGATACCTATTTGCCTCTACAACTGAAATAAAACTGTATGTATCAATACCAATTTTATTACATTTCTTGTCATGTGGTTATCTAGCTAAGCTCTATAGAGTAAAACTGCACTGCACAATAGATGTGTGCTCCTGGAGGGAGGGCTTTTCCTTCACTACTCTCCAAAACACAAATAAATATTAATCCCATTTTAAATATATATATAATGTGTATTATGTTTCCTGTATGTTACTCTACTAGGTAAAGTGTCAAATGGGTCATAAGGGTTAACATAAGATAAAGATAAAACTGACTAGGACAAAGGGGTCTTATTTTCTCTAACCACTTTTAGTTTTATTATTTAGTCCTGTATTAATGCTTACTACCTCGGCACAGGTCACTCTTTATAGAAACTGCATCTAAAAAATAAAAGAAAAAAACTATCTGCAACAAAACTTTACAATTAATGCAAACAGTCGTTCTCTAAGACCAGGCACAATACATCATCATGCCTTTGCTCAAGCCATCCTGCCATATTCTCCACTGGTGTGGTGGCTATTAATAAATCACGTCCTCCAATATGTCAGATAGTATCTGTCTCTGTCTTGCAATCTTCTTACTTTGCAGATGGGATCTGATACTGAGTAGGACATGCATATTATTAAGGAGAGTAGATCGTGAGTTTCCTATCGGCCTTGGATCTGAGAGGTTTCAGACAAAGCATAAAATGAGCCACTTGAGTAGTGAGATTTGTCATCCTTAGTAATAAAGTCCTTGCAAATAGTTCCCGATTACCAAGATTTTCAGATGTACAGTTCATTTCTTTCTCTCACCAACGTACCAGGCATGTCTGTTACTTATTCTGTGACTTTGAATATAATGTGTTTCTTGTACATTTTTTCTTCTCAAAGCAACTACGGTTTAAATGTTTTATTTTCTTACAGCTAGATTACGACTTTTGCATTATGAGTGAAAAAGCAGTGTTATGGCTCATAACGCTGCTTTTTCCCTAACGCCGGTATTACAAGTCTTGTCGGTATAGGTGTACCGCACACACCTTTTTGGCCGTCACGCAACGTCAGTACCGCACTTTTTAAAAAGTCCTTTTTCAATGGGACTTCCATAGTGCCAGTATTACGAGTTTTCCTGGGAGGCTAAAAAGTGAGCGGTACACATTATACTGACAAGATCTGTTCCGCCATCTAAAGTCAGTAGTTATGAGTTTTACGTTACAAAGCTGTACCATAAAACTAATAACTAAAGTGTTAAAAAAGTACACTAACACCCATAAACTACCTATTAACCCCTAAACCGAGGCCCTTCCGCATCGCAAACACTATAATAAATGTATTAACCCCTAATCTGCTGCTCAGAACCTCGCCGCAACTATTAAAATTTATTAACCCCCTCCCCCACTCCCTGACATCATCATCACTATAATAAACCTATTAACCCCTAAACCGCCGCCCTCCCGCATAGCAAACACTATTTAAATATTAAACGAAATTATCAAAAATAAAAACAAATTACTCCTAATCTAATAGCCCTATCAAAATAAAAAAGCCCTCCCAAAATAAAAACCCCTAGCCTACACTAAACTGCCAATGGCCCTTAAAATGGCCTTTTGCCGGGCATTGCCCCAAAGATATCAGCTCTTTTAGATTGCAATAAAAAATACAAACAACCCACCCAACCAAAACCCCCAAATAAAGCCTATTTAAATAAACCTAAGCTAAACATAGCCTTGAAAAAGGCATTTGGATGGGCATTGCCCTTAAAAGGGCATTTAGCTCTTTTACGAATTGCCCAAAACCCTAACCTAAAATACAACCCCACCCAAAAAACCCTTAAAAAACCTATCCACTTACAGTTATTGAATTCCGGACATCCATCCTCATCCATCCGGCAAAGTCCTCATCCAAGCAGCAAGAAGTCTTCATCCAGGCGGCCTCTTCGATCTTCATCCAGCTGGCAAAGTCCTCATCCGAGCAGCAAGAAGTCTTCATCCAGATGGCATCGTCTATCTTTATCCATCTGCTGCGGAGCAGGTGCATCTTCAAGACATCAAGCGCGGAACATCCTCTTCTTACAGATGCCGCCGTAAACTGAAGGCTTCCTTTAAGTGATGTCATCCAAGATGGTGTCTCTTACATTCCTATTGGCTGAAAGATTTCTATCAGCCAATAGGAATTAAAGGGGAAAGAATCCTCTTGGCTGTTGCAATCAGCCAGTAGGATTGAGCTTTCATCCTATTGACTGATCCAATAAGCCAATAGGATTGAGCTCTCATTGTATTGGCTGATTGGAACAGCCAATAGAATGATAGCTCAATCCTATTGGCTGATTGCAACAGCCAATAGGATTTTTTCCCCTTTAATTCCTATTGGCTGATAGAAATATTTCAGCCAATAGTAATGTAAGGACGCCATCTTGGATGACGTCATTTAAAGGGAACCTTCAGTTTACAGCGGCGACCATAAGAAGAGTATGCTCCATGCTGGATGTCTTGAAGATAGTCCCGCTCCGCGCCGGATGGATGAAGATAGAAGATGCCATCTGGATGAAGACTTCTTGCCGCTTGAATGAGGACTTCGCCTGCTGGATGAGGATGGATGTCCGGACTTCGATAACTGTAAGTGGATCGTCGGGGGTTAGTGTTAGGTTTTTTTAAGGGTTTTTTGGGTGGGGATTTCTTTAGGTTAGGGTTTTGGGCAATTCATAAAAGAGCTAAATGCCCTTTTAAGGGCAATGCCCATCCAAATGCCCTTTTAAGGGCAATGTTTAGCTTAGGTTTATTTAGATAGGTTTTTATTTGGGGGGTTTGGTTGGGTGGGTGGTGGGTTTTACTGTTGGGGGGTTGTTTGTATTTTATATTGCAATGTAAAAGAGCTGATATCTTTGGGGCAATGCCCCGCAAAAGGCCCTTTTAAGGGCCATTGGCAGTTTAGTATAGGCTAGTGTTTTTTTTTATTTTGGGGGGCTTTTTTATTTTGATAGGGCTATTAGATTAGGAATAATTCATTTTTATTTTTGATAATTTCGTTTTTTTATTTTTTATATATATATTATATTTAAGTTAGGATTAGGGTTAGACTTAGGCTTAGGGTTACGTTAGGGTTAGGGTTATGCTTAGGGTTTGGGTTATGTTAGGGTTAGGTTTAGGGGTTAATAACTTTAGTATAGTGGCAGTGACATTGGGGGCGGTAGATTCGGGATTAATAAGTGTAGGTAGGTGGCGGAGATGTTATGGGGGGCAGATTAGGGGTTAATAACTGTAATGTAGGTGGCGGTGATGCTAGTGGCAGCAGAATAGGGGTTAATAACTGTATGTAGGTGGCGGCGATGTTAGTGGCAGCAGAATAGGGGTTAATAGCTGTATGTAGGTGGCGGTGATGTTAGGGACAGCAGATTAGGGGTGGTTAGACGTGGGGTTAGGGTGTTAGGTTTTAACGTTACTTTTTCTTTTCTCATAGACATCAATGGGGCTGCATTACGGAGCTTTTCATTCCGCGATCGCAGGTGTTAGGCTTTTTTTTTACTGGCTCTCCCCATTGATGTCTATGGGGAAATCATGCACGAGCACGTCAAAGCAGCGCTTGATTTCGGTGCGGTATGGAACTTAATGCCACCATATCGCCCGCACAAGCCTGCTTTTTGTAAACCTGCAATAGCAGTGCTATAGGGAGGTTAAATAATGCGGAAAATGTTGCGGTCGTTAATTTCCCTATAGCTCTCAAAACTCTTAATCTGGCTGTTTGTTTTTAAAGAGGCCCAATGATGGTGTGAAGCCCAAATAAAGAAAAAACATGGTAAAATCATGTATAGGGTGATGGGTAGGTGAAAATTGCTATCTGGGTTAGAGGAAAAAATTAATCAGATAGGAGAAATAAGTAAAAATGTTAATATAATAATAAGAAGAGAAGAAATTAAACAAAAAATAAACATTAATAAAAAAAAGGGATATGAAATAAAAAATAAAGAGGGAAAATATATTAAAGTAAACATGTGAGCAGAATCATTCATCCCATAAAAATATATTTTCTTTCCGTCAATATTCCTTCATGGGTTTATTCAAAAGATGTTCGGCCATCATTTTCCTATGGGGTATGTCTTCAAGCCAGCAGAGGAGCAGCTGGACAGCAGAATAAACTTAAATAACGTTAAACTAGAAACTAGTGCTACAAGCCAGCAGCAGCATAAAAACGTCTTTTAAAAAAAAAAATATTGGTTCAGACTTTTCCAAGAATTAAAAATGAAGCTTAGATACTTATTAGCTGACACAGCAATGAGTCAACAAATGTTTTCTATTAGCTAGAAAAGTATGAAATACAAAGGAGAAGCATCTGGGAGGAAGAGTTTACTGACAAAAATACTACGAGAAAGCAGGGTTACTGTGCAAAATTTGTCTTATAGGATTTATACTACAGTAATCTACACTTTCTCTTTTATCTAATTAAATATATTTGATATAGAAAAATAGTGCATCTATTATTTTATATGCATAATATTGCTACATCACCCAAACTTTATATTTATACTGTACATATTCCAATGTGTATAGAGACAAAGAGCTATACTATATTATCATGTACATAGACACAATGAGCTACATTATATTCAAATGTATATAGAGACAAAGTGCTACACTATATCCCCAGGTATTTAGAGACAAAGACATACACTACATTCAAATGTATATAGAGACAAATAGCTACACAAAAGTAAACTATTTACATGTATATAAAGACAAAGAGCTACACAATATGCCAAGGGCCTAGATTTGGAGTTTGGCGTTAGCCGTGAAAACCAGCGTTAGAGGCTCCTAACGCTGGTTTTAGGCTAACTCCGGTATTTGGAGTCACTCAAAAAAGGGTCTAACGCTCACTTTTCAGACGCGACTTTTCCATACCGCAGATCCCCTTATGTAAATTGCGTATCCTATCTTTTCAATGTGATTTTTCTAACTCCGCTATTTAGAGTCGTGGCTGAAGTGAGCGTTAGAAATCTAACGACAAAACTCCAGCCGCAGGAAAAAAGTCAGTAGTTAAGAGCTTTCTGGGCTAACGCCGGTTCATAAAGCTCTTAACTACTGTACTCTAAAGTACACTAACACCCATAAACTACCTATGTACCCCTAAACCGAGGTCCCCCCACATCGCCGCCACTCGATTAAATTTTTTTAACCCCTAATCTGCCGACCGCCACATACGTTATACTTATGTACCCCTAATCTGCTGCCCCTAACACCGCCGACCCCTGTATTATATTTATTAACCCCTAATCTGCCCCCCACAACATCGCTGCCAGCTACCTACACTTATTAACCCCTAATCTGCCGACCGCAAAGCGCCGCCACCTACGTTATACTTATGTACCCCTAATCTGCTGCCCCTAACACCGCCGACCCCTATATTATATTTATTAACCCCTAATCTGCCCCCCTCAACGTCGCTTCCACCTGCCTCCACTTATTAACCCCTATTCTGCCGAGCGGACCGCACCGCTACTATAATAAAGTTATTAACCCCTAATCCGCCTCACTAACCCTATAATAAATAGTATTAACCCCTAATCTGCCCTCCCTAACATCGCCGACACCTAACTTCAATTATTAACCCCTAATCTGCCGACCGGAGCTCACCGCTATTCTAATAAATGTATTAACCCCTAAAGCTAAGTCTAACCCTAACACTAACACCCCACTAAGTTAAATATAATTTTAATCTAACGAAATTAATTAACTCTTATTAAATAAATTATTCCTATTTAAAGCTAAATACTTACCTGTAAAATAAATCCTAATATAGCTACAATATAAATTATAATTACATTGTAGCTATTTAAGGATTAATATTTATTTTACAGGCAACTTTGTAATTATTTTAACCATGTACAATAGCTATTAAATAGTTAAGAACTATTTAATAGTTACCTAGTTAAAATAATTACAAAATTACCTGTAAAATAAATCCTAACCTAAGTTACAATTAAACCTAACACTATACTATCATTAAATTAATTAAATAAAATACCTACAATTACCTACAATTAAACCTAACACTACACTATCAATACATTAATTAAATACAATATCTACAAATAACTACAATGAAATAAACTAACTAAAGTACAAAAAATAAAAAAGAACTAAGTTACAAAAAATAAAAAAATATCTACAAACATAAGAAAATATTACAACAATTTTAAACTAATTACACCTACTCTAAGCCCCCTAATAAAATAACAAAGCCCACCAAAATAAAAAATGCACTACCCTATTCTAAATTACTAAAGTTAAAAGCTCTTTTACCTTACCAGCCCTGAACAGGGCCCTTTGCGGGGCATGCCCCAAGAAGTTCAGCTCTTTTGCCTGTAAAAAAAACATACAATACCCCCCCCAACATTACAACCCACCACCCACATACCCCTAATCTAACCCAAACCCCCCTTAAATAAACCTAACACTAAGCCCCTGAAGATCATTCTACCTTGTCTTCACCATACCAGGTTCACCGATCCGTCCTGAAGAGCTCCTCCGATGTCCTGATCCAAGCCCAAGCGGGGGGCTGAAGATGTCCATGATCCGGTAGAAGTCTTCATCCAAGCGGGGCAGAAGAGGTTTTCCATCCGATTGAAGTCTTCATCCAAGCGGGGCAGAAGAGGTCTTCCATCCGATTGAAGTCTTCATCCAGGCGGCATCTTCTATCGACATCCATCTGGAGCGGAGCGGCAGCATCCTGAAGACCTCCGACGCGGAACATCCATCCTGGCCGACGACTAAACGACGAATGACGGTTCCTTTAAATGACATCATCCAAGATGGCGTCCCTCGAATTCCGATTGGCTGATAGGATTCTATCAGCCAATCGGAATTAAGGTAGGAATATTCTGATTGGCTGATGGAATCAGCCAATCAGAATCAAGTTCAATCCGATTGGCTGATCCATTGGATGTTCCGCGTCGGAGGTCTTCAAGATGCTGCCGCTCCGCTCCAGATGGATGTCGATAGAAGATGCCACCTGGATGAAGACTTCAATCGGATGGAAGACCTCTTCTGCCCCGCTTGGATGAAGACTTCAATCGGATGGAAGACTTGGATCAGGACATCGGAGGAGCTCTTCAGGACGGATCGGTGAACCTGGTATGGTGAAGACAAGGTAGGATGATCTTCAGGGGCTTAGTGTTAGGTTTATTTAAGGAGGGTTTGGGTTAGATTAGGGGTATGTGGGTGGTGGGTTGTAATGTTGGGGGGGGGGTATTGTATGTTTTTTTTACAGGCAAAAGAGCTGAACTTCTTGGGGCATGCCCCGCAAAGGGCCCTGTTCAGGGCTGGTAAGGTAAAAGAGCTTTTAACTTTAGTAATTTGGAATAGGGTAGGGCATTTTTTATTTTGGGGGGCTTTGTTATTTTATTAGGGGGCTTAGAGTAGGTGTAATTAGTTTAAAATTGTTGTAATATTTTTCTTATGTTTGTAGATATTTTTTTATTTTTTGTAACTTAGTTCTTTTTTATTTTTTGTACTTTAGTTAGTTTATTTCATTGTAGTTATTTGTAGATATTGTATTTAATTAATGTATTGATAGTGTAGTGTTAGGTTTAATTGTAGATAATTGTAGGTATTTGATTTAATTAATTTAATGATAGTATAGTGTTAGGTTTAATTGTAACTTAGGTTAGGATTTATTTTACAGGTAATGTTGTAATTATTTTAACTAGGTAACTATTAAATATTTCTTAACTATTTAATAGCTATTGTACATGGTTAAAATAAATACAAAGTTGCCTGTAAAATAAATATTAATCCTAAAATAGCTACAATGTAATTATAATTTATATTGTAGCTATATTAGGATTTATTTTACAGGTAAGTATTTAGCTTTAAATAGGAATAATTTATTTAATAAGAGTTAATTAATTTTGTTAGATTAAAATTATATTTAATTTAGGGGGGTGTTAGTGTTAGGGTTAGACTTAGCTTTAGGGGTTAATACATTTATTAGAATAGCGGTGAGCTCCAGTCGGCAGATTAGGGGTTAATACTTGAAGTTAGGTGTCGGCGATGTTAGGGAGGGCAGATTAGGGGTTAATACTATTTATTATAGGGTTAGTGAGGCGGATTAGGGGTTAATAACTTTATTATAGTAGCGCTAAGGTCCGCTCAGCAGATTAGGGGTTAATAAGTGTAGGCAGGTGGAGGCGACGTTGTGGGGGGCAGATTAAGGGTTAATAAATATAATATAGGGGTCGGCGATGTTAGGGCAGCAGATTAGGGGTACATAGGGATAATGTAAGTAGCGGCGGTTTACGGAGCGGCAGATTAGGGGTTAATAATAATATGCAGGGGTCAGCAATAGCGGGGGCGGCAGATTAGGGGTTAATAAGTGTAAGGTTAGGGGTGTTTAGACTCGGGGTACATGTTAGAGTGTTAGGTGCAGACGTAAGAAGTGTTTCCGCATAGCAAACAATGGGGCTGCGTTAGGAGCTGAATGCGGCTTTTTTGCAGGTGTTAGGTTTTTTTTCAGCTCAAACAGCCCGATTGATTTCTATGGGGGAATCGTGCACGAGCACGTTTTTGAGGCTGGCCGTTTGCTTAAGCAACTCTGGTATCGAGAGTTGAAGCTGCGTTAAAAATGCTCTACGCTCCTTTTTTGGAGCCTAACGCAGCCTTTATGTGGACTCTCAATACCAGAGTTATTTTTATGGTGCGGCCAGAAAAAAGACGGCGTTAGCTACGCGGGTCCTTACCGACAAAACTTTAAATCTAGCCGTAGGATAGGTGACAGCTATAGGCCTTGGAGCTCCAAGTACCAAAGCTATGTATTTAAACTATATTAGTGATGTTAACAAAAGGGCTCTCAGTCAGGAGACAAGGTTCTCACCTACATTCCCAGACTAACTTTTTAAAGTGGAGCCCCATCTGTGATAGTGACCAAAACAGCTGTCTACTCAAATACAACTCAGTGTGTATCAAATACTGGCCAACATGTTGTTAAATTGTGGATGTTTAGACTAGTTCTGAACATGTTATTGCTCAAAATCTCACTGCCTATCATACATATACATTGAAATAATAAATAAAAAGTACTATACTTTGTTTAGAGATGTATGCCTTCCTCCTGTACAAGGGAAAGGGGAGGAGTTAAAATGTTTGCAATTTTTTTTTAAAAAAACTAGATTGTAATATAAAATACTTAATTATGTGTAGGTCTTCTTATTTACTGTTAGCAGATTCTGAGGCATTCCTTTTGCTCCATTTATTCTTGGCCCTAATGGGAGGGGATCTCCTGGGCCACTTAATATAGAGTAGCATAATCAACACATGCATATTAAAAAGACAATGCAATGGCACAATCTCTGTATTTCAAATGCATATTACCATTTTTCTTACAGATTTCAAAGTTGCTTCCATTTTCCCTGGCCATGTTACCTGTGCTGCATCTCTGGAATTGTTTGGTAGTCTATCCCTTGTGGTAGGTCAAGCATTAAAGTGAAGGTCAATTTTGATGAATTAGTGCCCGGTTTTTAATAATCCTATTAAAAACAAGGGCACTTTAATTAATCAAAATTTGCATTTCACTTGTTTTCTTCAAAAACTTACCTTTTAATCCTGGCAGCCACTCCAGCACTTCCTCCGCCCGTCGCAAGCCGTCTTCGCAGGTCCAAAATGACGAATCCAGCTTCCTCCATTCATGGCGTTGCATCAGGCCAAGATTCCCCCCGGGGGGGGCCGGATTCGTCATGACGTCTGCAGAGGATTACTTCGGCCGTGGGAATCGCTGGAGCAGCTGCCAGAATAAAAAGGTACGTTTTTGAAGAAAAAGAGTGTCAATTTTTATGAATTAAAGTGCCCTTGTTTTTAATAGGATTATTAAAACTGGGCGCTAATTCATCAAAATTGACCTTCACTTTAAAAGAACAATAAAGTCAAAATTAAAGTAAAAATAAGCTCAACTCCATTTAGTAATAGTAAATAAAAAGAAAAAAGTAACTTATTTGAATAGTTTATGGCATCATCAGCCTCAGGTTCCTGTCAGCTGTCATACAACTTTAAATATGCAAGCTTAGTGACTGGAAAGAAGTGGACTGGAAAGGCTACCTTTAAAGGGACATAAACCCAGAAGATTCAGATAGAGCATGTGATTTTAAACAACTTCCCAATTTACATATATTATCTAATTTTCTTGTTCATTTAGCATACTTGGTTGGAAAGCATACCTAGATAGACACAAGAGCAGGAAAGCACTACTGGGAGCTAGCCGCTGATTGGTGGCTGCACATATATGCCTTTTGTCATTAGCTCACCTGATGTGTTCAGCTACCTCCCAGTAGTGCAATGCTGCTCCTTCGACAAAGTATACCAAGATAAGTAGGCAAATATGATGATAGAAGTAAATTTGAAAGTTGCTTACAATCACATGCTCTATCTGAATCATGAAAGAAACATTTTGGGCTAGATTACGAGTGGATCGCTATAGTTTACGCGAAAGTGATATAGCTTTTTGAGGGTGTTTGCACGCAAGTTAAATTCCGCCCATATTACAAGTTAAAAGTAAATGCAAAGGCGTGAGAGCAATCACGATTTACACTAGAATGATTACCGTAACTTCAGAGCTCTGGGTAACTGTTACGCAAGTCAAAAAAGAGCTACAAAACACATCAAAAATATATTTAAAAGTTTAGTTACACTCATAATAACACCCATCTAATAAAATTATTGAAAAAAAATCACTAAAAAGTTATAAGGACAAAGATATGAGATGTCAGGGCCAAAAGTGCTTTTACATAGGGATCCATAGGAACACGTATAAATATATGTATGTATATAAATATATATGTATGTATTTCTATACATATGTACAGAAATACAGAAATATGTCTCATTGCAATCCTGCGTTAGAGTTTGTGCAAGCTGGCAGATATTTTTTTATCAAAATGAGGCTCTATAAAAGTCTATGGAGGAATGTGATCTTGCAACTTCACAAAGTCTTTTTTTCTGCAGGAGAATGTTGTACTTGCGACCTGTAATATGTGTGTAACTGGGTGCGCAATGGTAAAAAGAGTTGAGCGCAGATAAAGTACTCACAGCAGCATTGATTTGCCCTCCACTCGTAATCTAGCCCTTTGGGTTTATGTATTATACTATAATATAACTATATTTATAAGTGCTCATTTTGTAATAAAATGTTGTTTGCTGTTTTCAACACAAAGGCCCCCATTTATCAAGCTGTGTATGCAGCTATGGGGGCCCATCGCTGCAGGCTTGCATGTTAGGAAGCAGTGGTCATTAGACCACATCTTCCTAACCAGTATGCCAGCTATTAGCTGGAGGACTAAATCACTGCGGGCACATTCACCCTGGGGTGATTTAACATTGCACAAACACACAAACAAATTGCTGCAAAACGATGCTTGCATTCTGCGACCTTGGACTGTCAAGTTCGCATGAACAAACGATGTCCATCCAGCAGTTGATAAATGCCGGCCAAACAGTTTCTTTCTGTTTACTTTGATTAAACACTTTTTAAATAAAGAAGCACTTTTCCATACCCCTGAAAGAAACCTGATAGAAATGTAAAGGGTTGAGAGATGTTACAGTTGGAAGAGAAAGGTACAGCAGAAGTGTTTATATGTCTTCATTTTTGTAAAGAATATGAGTGTAACTGAACTATTTTTTAATCACTGCACTGATAACATTTCAGTTCTTTTTTAAATGACTTTGACAAGTCACTTAAATAAAGAAAAAAACATAACATTTTTCATAATGACATTTTTCCCCCCATAAAACATACTGCTGACCCGTTTTACTTCAAAATTGGCTAGGGATAAGAATCTTAAAAGGATTTTTTTTAAGTAGATTATTTCTGGTGTCATGTGGACATTGTCCCAACAGATGATATCTATATAGTTTTAAACAAACAGATGTAGAAAAAAAATGTTTTCTGTTCTGTACATTTTAGTGGTTAGGAAAATTTTAATTTTGTGTATAAAATTATTCCTCTAGCTAGAAAGGTTTACAATAAATATACATAAAAAAGCCATGAAAAAAATAACTTTTGAATTTATTTGAATTTATTTTATTTTGTTTGCACGCATTGAGTGTAGTGCTCATATTACAAGTTGAAAGTAAATGCGATTGCTTGAGTGCAATTGAAATGAATGCACGTCGGGATAGAGCGTCTTCAAAGATTTGGTTAACTGTTTTGTGAAAGTCACGAAACACATAAAAAATACATTACAAAGTACAGTTACACCATCTAATAAAAATTATTAAAAAAAAAAGTTATAAGGGCTCAAAGATATTTGCTTAACTTTGTAAAACCATTGTTCCCATTTCACGGAAGCATTGTGCTTACAAGAGCGTGCTTTCATAGGCTCCAATGACACAGCATGAGAACTAGAGCAGCGAATGGATTAAGTCGTGCAGCGATGGGCAGCAAAGTATAAATATATATGTATATGCTTATATATATATTTATCTGTTAATATGTGTATATACTGTACACATACAGTATTAAAACATAAATATGTGTATATATATATAATGGGAACACACAGTCCCCATAGACCGCAAAGTAAAGGCACTTTTTAGTGCCTTTTTTTTCTAACACCCAACACCCCCCACTTTTAACCCCTCAAAACTGCTTCCCACAGTTATTATTTATAAAAAAAATGCTATATTTTTTTTTAGAATAATGTACAATACACTAAATTATGGGGTCAATTGGTGGACATTTAGAAAATTAACAAGGTTCTCTGGTTAATTTTCTGAGCACTAATTGCTACCGCAAGCTCATGGAAGCAATAACCAGACACTTATAATGGCTGGTTATTTATTGCATGCCCACAAACAGGCGAATTTGCCTGTTTGCTGGCACGCGATAAATTAGCGTTCTACTTGTAATCTAGACCTATATGTTTATATGTGTGTACATATGTATTTATGTATACTATATATATATATATATATATATATATATATATGTGTGTGTGTGTGAATTTATGTATTTACAGACATACAGTATATACACAAATAACTACATATGTACACACACACACACATATATATATATATATACAGTATGTGCATTGGAGCCCTTTGCAGTTAAGTAGTTGAAAACATGAAAAAGCAAATTTATGCTATATTCTTATTTAATAAAGTGTTATACTGTGTATTTACTGTAAATATTTCACATTTCAAGTTCATCACATAGGGGAATATGTTATATGCATTTCTAAATAGATATTTCTATATATATCTGTGTATATCTATATCTATATATAATAATCTGTATAAATATAGGTATGTATAGATATATATGATACCAAAATACCAGATATATGTAGAAATATGTATTTATGAATAAATAGAACATATTCTGCTATGTGAAGTACAATGGAATGTAAAATACTCATCTTTTCATGTCAGGTTAGTACACTTGAGAAAATGCGATCGGGTTTGCATGCAAGTAGTGGGCTCCATTGACTTCTATGGGGAAATACTTTAAAACAATTGTGATATCCTAACTTCCGATTTTAGCACTTGTGTTTGCAGGCGAGAGAAAACTTTTTATTTTTAATACGAGCGCTACCCGACGTATGCAAAAAGTTTACTTCTAGCAGAGATAGCGTGTGAGCAAGGGCGTTAAATACCGATCCACTTATAGGGGCTGATTTATGGAGCTTGATGCCCCTTGTCTAAAGACCGCTGCTCTATAACTTGTCTGCCTGCTCTGAGGCCACGGACAGAAATCAACCCGATCGAATATGATCGGGTTGATTGACATCCCCTGCTAGCGGCCAATTGGCCGTGAATCTGCAGGGGGTGGCATTGCACCAGCAGTTCACAAGAACTGCTGGTGCAATGATAATTGCCGACAGTGTATGCTGTCGGCATTTACCGATGTGCAGCGGACATGATACGCTACATCGTATTATGTCTGCTCGCACATTAATAAATATACCCCATAATCTGGCTCATAGTAAGCCTAGGAAACTAAAGAAATGAATTACGCACTCTTACAAATTAAAGCATCTTATTTTTGCATTATAATTTAACTTTTAATAAAATCAAACTTAAAATAGGAATTATACTTTAATAGTAAAGGAAACTAAAAATGCAAAAAATCTATTGTGTTTTATGAAATGTAGCAGTGTGCTACAAGATTATAGTTGTTATAAAAGTATTATAAAGGACTCTATGAATTTGTATAATGTTTGCATGTGTAGATACTTATACTCTATAGTTTCCATAATCCATACATAACCAAACTCACACATTTTTTTTTAAAGTTGCCTCAGATATTAAATATCAAAAAGCAGAAACCACTATTTCAATATCAAAAATGAGATGAAAGATTGCAAGCCAGGAATTGTGCATTTACATAAAATCTGTGTACACTGAGCCATTTTGTAACATTGGTAAGAGGCAAAGCACGTCCAAGATAATTCCTGAAAATGCCATTAGTGATCTGTTTAAGAAGCAGCAGAATACCAAGGTCAAATGTAGGTAAAAGTAACGAGAATTCATAGGACAGAGCTAATGTTATATTAACCACACATAGCAATCTTAATTGCAACGTGAAATAAGTAGCCTGATGTCCTGCACAATAGACTCTGTGGGGCCAATTTATCAACAGTCGGACGGAAATGATCCGCTATAGCGGATCATGTCCGCTCGACATCGCTGAATGCCGACAGCATACGCTGTCGGCATTTAACATTGAACAAGCAGTTCTGGTAAACTGCTTATGCAATGCCGCTCCCTACAGATTTGCGGACAATCGGCCGCAAGCAGGGGATGTCAATCAACCCGATCGTATCCAATCAGGTTGATTGCTGTCTGCAGCCTCAGAGGAGGCGTATGAGTTACGGAGCAGCGGTCTTAAGAGCGCTGCTTCTTAACTGCTGTTTCTGGCGAGCCCCTGTCTACGGCAGCTGTGTGTAGAAAGTTTTTTCTACTGCAATTCAGGTATCTATCAAATACTGTTCTGCATGACTCAAATTATTATACAGATAAATACATTATCATTGGGGCATATATTGGCAATAGGTATTATTTGTATACTGTAGCCTTTCTGTTTAGCTTACATTTAGGACCATATCGTGTTGTCTTTATTTAGGCATAGAATAGATTTGGGAATTATTCTTCTATGAAAAGTTTGCATGATTCTCTTCATTGGAGAGCATTGAGCTTTCTGAACATTAATATTTTTTGCTATTGTTTCCTGGAGACAGTAAGTCTTTTATATGTTACTTATTAAAGAAAAACTGCATAGCCTAAAATGTATACAAATGTCCAAGTAAATTATTACTCTCACCAAACAAAGTTGCCAACTGTTAGAGGTCTTTAAAGGGACATGAAACCCAAATTTTTTCTTTCATGATTTAGAAAGAACATGTCATTTTAAACAACTTTCTAATTTACTTCTATTATCTAATTTGCTTCAT
This sequence comes from Bombina bombina, assembly GCF_027579735.1. Classification (NCBI taxonomy): domain Eukaryota; kingdom Metazoa; phylum Chordata; class Amphibia; order Anura; family Bombinatoridae; genus Bombina; species Bombina bombina. Next base: position 590,871,359 of record NC_069501.1, read on the forward strand.
TTTCTTGATAACCTTTGCTGAAAAGCATATCTAGATAGGCTCAGTAGCTGCTGATTGGTAGCTGCACTTAGGTGCCTCGTGTAATTGGCTCACCCATGTTCATTGCTATTTCTTCAACACAGGATATCTAAAGACTGAAGCAAATTAGATAATAGAAGTAAATTGGAATGTTGTTTAAAATTGTATTCTCTATCTGAATCATGAAATAAATATTTTGGGTTTAGTATCCCTTTAATTAATAATGTGTAATTTATTACTTTGAAACTTTTTGGGGAGATACAAAACTGGGGTTTTGGAAAGCACAACCTGTAATAATATATATATTCTACTATAAAGATCCCATCCCTGAAATTCCAGTGTGATTCAATGTAAATGTTTTGACACACATATTTTTCTCACCTCCAGTGCCGCCCGGCTCCTAAGTGATTTATTCTGTATTCTATATTTAATAATATATATATTATTTAATAATACAAATTTAAAAAAAAAATGATGTGTAAAACATAGTAATGTAAAATATGCTTAATGTGATTTGTGTTTTGCGCTGTAGATCTAATGTGGTGACCGGTTAGCACACATGAGGAATTGCTAATCTAAAAGCAGATTTCTGGAATGTTACATATAAAATAATAAAATATTAAATATTAAAAAATATTAATAGTAATTATTAAAAAAATGGAAATGTTGATCTGGAATAGTTAATGTCTTCTGCAATATTTGAAGAAATGCACATTTTGTGGGTTTTTAAACCCTGTAAGGAGAGCCAGATCACAATTTTTAGGTAAATAAAGCAAGCCGTATGCATTGTAATTACCACATGTATAAATGTAAGGTATATGGTGTGACTGATTTTGTCTTTGTTTTGTGCAACAGGCCTCACACATGATCTATGCATTGCAGGAGTGCTAAAAATATAGTATGCACCAGTATTGTACCATGCCGCCAGCAAACACCACTAACTACACCATAGCCATACCCCCAGCCAACATCACTAATGACACCAAAGCCATACCCCTAGCCTACACCACTAATGACACCATAGCCATACCCCCAGCCTACACCACTAATGACACCATAGCCATACCCTCAAGCAACACCACGCATGACAACATAGCCATACCCCCAGCCTATACCACTCCTATACCACTCATGACACCAAAGCCATACCCCCAGCCGACACCACTCATGACACCATAGCCATACCCCCAGCCAACACCACTTATTATGCCATACCCCATTCTACACCACTCATGAAACTAATAGCCATACCCCCAGCCATACGCCATAGCCATACCTTTAGCCAATACCAATTATAAAACCATAGCCATACCCCCAACCAGCTACACTCATAACACCATAGCCATACTCCCAGGCAGCACCACTAATGACACCATAGCCATACACCCAGCGAACACCACTAATGACACCATAGTCATACCCCTAGCCTTTACCACTCATGACACCAAAGCCATACCCCCAGCCAACATCACTCATGACACCATAGACATACCCCCAGCCAACACCACTTATTACACCATACCCCCATTCTATACTACTCATGAAACTAATAGCCATACCCCCAGCCATACACTATAGCCATACCTTCAGACAACATCACTTATGAGACATAGCCATACCCCCAGACTACACTACTCATGACACCATAGCCATACCCCCAGCCAACACCACTCATGACACCATAGCCATACCCTCAGCCAACACGACTCATGATACCATAGCCATACCCCCAGCCTATACCACTCATGATACTATCTATAGCCATACCCCCAGTCTACACCACTTATGACACCATAGCCATACCCCCAGTCTGCACCACTCATGAAACTAATAGCCATACCACCAGCCTACACCACTCATGACATTATAGTCATACCCCCAGCCTACACCACTCATGACACTATAGCCATAGTCTACACAACTCAAGACACAATTTCTGCAAACAGATACCATGTCCTAGCTCTGACCATGAAACACCTGTCATTTTGCACATGTGCCTGCTTACATCCTAGAAAATGTATTGTTTAGCATGGTGCATAAATTATTAGCTTTTACACATGCTCATGCCATAAGCTTGCCTATTTTCTTATTGGACTATTTCATCAAAATGTATATATGTATATAATACAATAAAATAACTTTTAAATTATTCTGAAAAAAAGGGAAAAGCAAAATATAATAATAATAATTTTATCTCAGACTCAGCAACTAAACGTTCATGATTCAGATAGAGCATGCAATCTTAAAGAACTTTCCAATTTACTTCTATTATAATTGTATTGTTTCTTTGGTCTCCTTTGTTGAAGAGTAAACCAAGGTAGGCTTAGAAGCAGCAATACTGGGGGCTTGCTGCTGATAAATTGCTGCACATATGTCTCTTGTAATAGGCTCCTAAGCCTATCTATGTTTACTCTTCAACAAAGGATGCCTAGAGAACTAAGGTAATTTGATAACAGAAGTAAAACTGGAATATTTGTTAGATTTAATTCTCTATCTAAATCATAACAGTTTAATCTAACTGTCCCTTTCAGTCTCAGTCTTCTATATGTTAATATATTTTTTATAGTCTGTCAGTGACAATAACTATAGAGTAATTGATCCACACAGAAATTTAAAAAAGAGGCCATTTTAACAAGTTTTCCAAAACATTTAATTTTAAATAACTTAAATGTCTGATGACTACAATACAATGTTACTGTACAATGAAAGCAGCAATGAAGGAAAGATTCAATAAATATAATAAATACTATGCATTGTAAAATATTTAACCAAGGTTGCATGATAGTTATGAACACGTGGATGCATAAAGTCTATTAGTGCCCTGCTCTGAATACCGGTACACATGGAAACCGAGCACAATAGTAAAGTGTATTTGTTCAATTAGCCATAAAGTAGTAAAGTAGACAGCACAATTCACATTCAATTTTTATTGATCTGATTTGACATAATAAGTGGTCTTGGTTACAAATTGTTTTATAAAAAAAAAATTAAGAGGACAGTCCAGTCATTGATTTGTCCAATAAAAGGGCATTCTAAAAAGTACTTTAGCTTTTGTTTTTGGGAATTAGATGATTTTATTATTGCACTATTGAAATAGATAAATAAAGATAAATAGAAATGCTTCATAGTACAATGTATATACAGAATCCAGGATTTATAATTTTTTTTGGAATAGTAGACAACAACCAGGCTCTTCACAAATATATCTAAACAGAAAATATCCCAAATGACAGACAGATCTTTTAGTTAACTATTTCTCCGACCAATTAGTCTTTTCTACCGGGTGCCATGTAGGTGGACAGTCACCTGCTCTGCTTCCTTACTGTACAAAGTGCTACCTAACTTGCTCATTGTCAGCCTTTCTTATTTGCAAACCACAACTCATATCTCAAAAAAGAGAAGGAAACAGAGGCGCTAATGAGTTCACAAGCAATCCAATATACAGTAAGAATGTCCCAAAAGTAACACAATTGGCGACTTACAGATCTTTCCCTTCCTCCAAATGAAACCATGAATGAACGTTCCTATAAAACAACGAGAAGGCATCTCATTCTGTAATCTGTATGGAAGAAATTATGATGTGCAACAAGACACATACTCACAAAGAGAGTAGCCCTCTCATCACCATGTACTAGCACAGTGCTTTCCAAACTGTGTGTCGTGACACATTAGTGTGTCGGCAGCAGTGTGTAGGTGTGTCCCAGCTTCAGCACAATTTTTTTTTATTTAAAAATGTTTATTTATTTTTCTGGTTTCAGACTTTCCACCTGCCTGCTACGCATATCACATGGTTGACTGATGATTGATACCTAGTGGTTCACAGATCATCTTAACCTATTGGCACAGCTCAGTGGGAACTGAAACTATTCCCATTGGCAGCTTTGGCAGCACATTGGCTCATGACTGCACGTGTAGTCTCCTCAATCGGCTTGTGACTGCATGTGTAGTCAGTGAGTGGGACAGCAGTGTGTTTGCAGCATGGGCAGTAGTCAGTGCAACTCATAGAGCTCTGAGGGTGGCAGCTTAAATGCTGAGCTGAAGTCAGAAGTCAAAGTGTTTTTTTTTGCAGCTAGCTCCCAGTAGTGCAGTGCTGCTCCGGCTCTTGATATATGGATAGGAAGTGGAAGCTTAAAAATGCTTGATGATAAAATGCGAGTGTCTTTATCTAATAGTCCACCAAATATTCAGAAACTGTGTTCATTCCATCAACCTCATACACCCCATTAAAATAGTAAGTAGCTATTGGTGGTATTAATTCTTGCACATAATTACATACTGTTACTTGTAAATACATTCTGTTATTATATAATTTATGTATGTGTCCGTATCTCTTAAAACAAGTTAGTTTAACCTCCTGTTTACTAGTACAGCTGAATTACTGTGTCGCGAAATGATGTAGGTTTAAAAAGTGTCACCAACATGAAAAGTTTGGAAAGCTCTGTACTAGCAGAAAAGGGCTGGACTGTTGGAAGTGGGCCAGCTCACTGAACTTCCAATATCAGGAACAAGCAAGCTTGTTACTTTGGTTTTAGAATAGGGGTTTTGTCTATGCAAAAGAGCTGTGATTATTTCAACTATGCAACTGAAACAGGGCAATTTTTAGAGTAGGTTTTAGTTTTAGTATAGTTTCTTTAGGGGGGGGGGGGGGTTAAGGAGACTTTAATTTTATGATAGGGCTTTAACTGGTAGTGTTTTTTCATTTTTGGTCATTTTTTGTAATGGTAGTGATTTTTTTATTTTTTGTAACTTAATGGGTATCAGGGGCGGACTGAGACCAATCAGGGCGACGGTCAAAAATTAGGGATGGGCCCCCACTGTCTCACACTGACCCAAATGTATTCAAATGTATGCAAATAAATATGGTAGCCTCCATACCCGGCCCCCCACCAGGCCCCCCAACCTCCAGGGCCAAAACTCCCAATATCAAGGACCAGCGATAGAGCCCCCAACCTCCAGGTCCAGACCCCCCACTCTATGGCACTCACAGTGACAGACCCCCAACAGGACCCCCCACAATTTAGGGCCCCTGAGCAACAAACCCCACATCTAGGCACAAGGCCCCCACTCTGGCCAGGGCCTCCATTAAAGACACACTCAACTGCTTAGTTAATTATAGGGTAGCTATCAACCCCAGTTTAAGCAGCACACCAGGACTCATGGAGATGCCATTTGTGGTCCCCCTACATGCTGGGCCCTCGGTCCAGGTTCTATTTACCCAGCTGATCAGTCCTCCCTTGATGGGTGTTAGCTTAGGGGTCTTGAGGGGTAGCTGTTAGGGGGTTAAGTAGTGTAGAGGTAGTTTGCGATAGTGAGTTATGGCAGTTAAGGGGTTAATAGTTTAGGTGGTAGTTTGTTATGGCAGAATAGGGGTTAATAGCGTAAGGGGCTAGTTTGTGATTGGGGTCTGGCAGTTATGTGGGTTAATAGGGGAGGGGTTAATAGTAGAGGGGGTTATAGCAGATTAGGGGTTAATAGTTTAGATGTGCATTATTTGTATACACAATGTTTTATTTATATGCATTTTCTTGTAAAATGAAAATTTATTTAAGCATTGTATTTTATTTTTTACAGCTTTGGCTTTTTAAAACAAAAACAATCGGTTAGATTACGAGTTTTGCGGTAAGAGGGGTGCTGTGCTATCTTGCAAGTTATTGTCACTGCTCACTTTCCTACAGCGCTGGTATTACAGTTTTTTCTAAACCCAGCGTTAAAAGGCAAGAAGTGAGCATAGAGCAAAATTGTGCTCCATACCGCACTCCAATACCAGCGCTACTTAAGTCAGCGGTGAGCTGGTTGTACGTGCTCGTGCACGATTTCCCCATAGACATCAATGGGGAGAGCCGGCTGAGAAAAAGTCTAACACCTGCAATAAAGCAGCGTAAAGCTCAGTAACGCAGCCCCATTGATTCCTATGGGGAAACACATTTTATGTTTACACCTAACACCCTAACATGAACCCTGAGTCTATACACCCCTATGGTTACACTTATTAACCCCTAATCTGCTGCCCCCAACATCGCCGACACCTACATTTTATTTATTAACCCCTAATCTCCCGCCCCAATGTCGCCGCCATCTACCTACACTTATTAACCCCTAAACTGCCACCCCCAACGTCGCCGCGACTATAATACACATATTAACCCCTAAACCACCACACTCCGGCCTCGCAAACACTAGTTAAATATTATTAACCCCTAATCTCCCGCCCCAATGTCGCCGCCACCTACCTACATTTATTAACCCCTAATCTGCCACCCCAATGTCGCTGCTACTATATTAAATGTATTAACCCCTAAATCTAAGTCTTACCCTAACCATAACACCCCCTAACTTAAATATAATTAGAATAAATCTACAATTAATAACTAAATAATTTCTATTTAAAACTAAATACTTACCTGTAAAATAAACCCTTAACTAGCTACAATATAACTAATAGTTACATTGTAGCTATCTTAGGGTTTATTTTTATTTTACAGGCAAGTTTGTATTTATTTTAACTAGGTAGAATAGTTATTAAATAGTTATTAACTATTTAATAACTACCTAGCTAGAATAAATACAAATTGACCTGTAATTTATTTAATTGTATTTAAAGGGCCACTAAACTCAAAATCTTTCTTTCATGATTCAGATAGAGAATACAAATTTAAACAGCATTACAATTTACTTCTATTATTTATTTTGCTTCATTTTTTAGATATCCTTAGTTGAAGAAAAAGCAATGCACATGGTGAGCCAATCACGCAAGGCGTCTATGTGCAGCAACGAATCAGCAGCTACTAAGCATATCTAGATATGATTTTCAGCAAAGAATATCAAGAGAATAATACAAATTAGATAATATAAGTAAATTAGAAAGATGTTTAAAATTGCATTCTCTTTCTAAATCATGAAAGAAAAAATGTGCGTTTCATGGCCCTTTAATTTAGGTAATTTATTTAATTGTAGTGTAGTGTTAGGTGTTTGTGTTACTTAGGTTAGGTTTATTTTACAGGTCAATTTGTATTTATTTTAGCTAGGTAGTTATTAAATAGTTAATTACTATTTAGTAACTATTCTACCTAGTTAAAATAAATACAAACTTGCCTGTAAAATAAAAATAAACCCTAAGCTAGCTACAATATAACTATTAGTTATATTGTAGCTAGCTTAGGGTTTATTTTACAGGTAAGTATTTAGTTTTAAATAGGAATCATTTAGTTATTAATTGTAGGTTTTATTTAGATTTATTTTAATTATATTTAAGTTAGGGGATGTTAGGGTTAGACTTAGATTTAGGGGTTAATAAATTCAATATAGTGGCGGCGGCGACATTAGGGACGGCAGATTAGGGGTTTATAAATGTAGGTAGGTGGTGGCAATGTTAGGGACAGCAGATTAGGTTTTAATAATAATTAACTAACGTTTGCGAGGCGGAAGTGTGGAGGTTTATGGGTTAAGATGTTTATTATAGTGGCGGCGATGTCCGGAGCAGCAGATTAGGGGTTAATAAATTAATTTTAGTGTTTGCGATGCGGGAGGGCCTCGGTTTAGGGGTTAACAGGTAGTTTATGGGTGTTAGTGTACTTTTAAGCACTTTAGTTATACGTTTTATGCTACAGTTTTGTCATGTAAAACTCATAACTGCTGACTTTAGAATGCATTACGAATCTTGACGGGATAGGGTGTACCGCTCTTTTTTTTGCCCTTGCAGATGAGGAACAGGACTTGGGAATTATTATTTCAGATGATTTAAAACTTAGTAAACAATGTAGTAGTGCAGCGAGTAAGGCTAGCAGAATTCTTGGATGTATTGGTAGAAGCATTGGCAGCAGAAATAGTAAGGTTCTTATGCCACTTTATAGTCTATAAAGTGGCATAAGAACCTTACTATTTCTGCTGCAAATACTTCTACCAATACATCCAAGAATACCTATCCTGGTAAGTTTTATTTTTTAGACCATATACCATTTTTGTAGCCCTCCTTTGCACAGATTCAAGTTTGTTAATATCCTTCTGAAGATATGGCCTCCAGAACTACACACAATACTCAAGATGAGGCCTAACTAATGATCTATAATTTATAGATCATTAGTTAGGCCTCATCTTGAGTATTGTGTGTAGTTCTGGAAGCCATATCTTCAGAAGGATATTAACAAACTTGAATCTGTGCAAAGGAGGGCTACAAAAATGGTACATGGTCTAAAAAATAAAACTTACCAGGATAGGCTGAATGACCTAAATATGGGAACGGTGTAAAAGCCGGAACGGAACGGAACAGGCCGGAACAGCCCTTTTATGAAGGAAATTGATTTAAAATATAATGGGATGTATTAGAGACTCTTGAGAACAATTTTAGGAACAAGAATATTTGTGATATGATCATTAATTAACCCTTTAACTACCAAAATAGTGTGCGGAACCAAACATAACAGCCCGGAACAGCACCTTCCCAGAAAACCAGATACACCAAATTCACAAGTCACATGTGACTAAATGTAATAAGTGTAATCAGCCACAAACCATCCACAGAAACCACGTTCCAATACCCGTTCCGGCCTGTAAAACGCTTTTTCATGAAAAGTGACGGAACAGCACCTTACCAGCAAACCAGATACACCAAATTCACCAGTCCCACATGACTAAATGTTATAAGTGTAATCAGCCACAAACCATCCACAGAAACCACATTATGATATCTGTTACGGCCTTTAATACACTTTTTTATAAAAAGTGACGGAACAGCACCTACCCAGCAAAATATATAGACCAAATTCACCAGCCACAAATAACTAGATGTGGTAAGTGTAATCAACCACAAACCATCCACAGAAACGACGTTCCAATACCCGTTCCGGCCTGTAAAACACTTTTTCGTGAAAAGTGACGGAACGGCACCTTACCAGCAAACCAGATACACCAAATTCACCAATTACACATAACTAAATGTTATAAGTGTAATCAGCCACAAACCACCCAGAGAAAGCACATTATCATATCTGCTCCGGCCTATAATACACTTTTTTATAAAAAGTGACGGAACGGCACCTTTCCAGCAAAATATACAGACCAAATTCACCAGCCACACATAACTAGATGTGGTAAGTGTAATCAACCACAAACCATCCACAAAAACCACGTTCCAATACCCGTTCCGGCCTGTAAAACACTTTTTCGTGAAAAGTGATGGAACGGCACCTTACCAGAAAACCAGATACACCAAATTCACCAATTACACATAACTAAATGTTATAAGTGTAATCAGCCACAAACCATCAACAGAAACAACATTATGATATCTGTTCCGGCCTTTAATACACTTTTTTATTAAAAGTGACGGAACGGCACCTTCCCAGCAAAATATACAGACCAAATTCTCCAGCCACACATAACTAGATGTTGGAACGTGGTTTCTGTGGATGGTTTGTGGTTGATTACACCTATCACATCTAGTTATGTGTGGCTGGTGAATTTGGTCTGTATATTTTGCTGGGAAGGTGCCGTTCCATCACTTTTTATATAAAAGTGTATTAAAGGCCGGAACAGAGATCATAATGTGGTTTCTGTGGATGGTTTGTGGCTGATTACACTTATAACATTTAGTTATGTGTGACTGGTGAATTTGGTGTATCTGGTTTGCTGGTAAAGTGCCGTTCCATCATTTTTCATGATAAAGCATTTTACAGGCCAGAACGGGTATTGGAACGTGGTTTCTGTGGATGGTTTGTGGTTGATTACACTTATCACATTTAGTTATGTGTGGCTGGTGAATTTGGTCTGTATATTTTGCCGGGAAGGTGCCGTTCCGTCACTTTTTATAAAAAAAGTGTATTAAAGGCCGGAACAGATATCATAATGTGGTTTCTGTGGATGGTTTGTGGCTGATTACACTTATAACATTTAGTTATGTGTGACTGGTGAATTTGGTGTATCTGGTTTGCTGGTAAAGTACCGTTCCGTCACTTTTCATGAAAAAGCGTTTTACAGGCTGGAACGGGTATTGGAACATGGTTTCTGTGGATGGTTTGTGGTTGATTACACTTATCACATCTAGTTATGTGTGGCTAGTGAATTTGGTCTGTATATTTTGCTGGGAAGGTGCCGTTCCGTCACTTTTTATAAAAAAGTGTATTAAAGGCCGGAACAGATAATATAATGTGGTTTCTGTGGATGGTTTGTGGCTGATTACACATATTACATTTAGTCACATGTGAATTGTGAATTTGGTGTATCTGGTTTTCTGGGAAGGTGCTGTTCCGGGCTGTTATGTTTGGTTCCGGACACTATTTTGGTAGTTAAAGGGTTAATTAATTATTATATCACAAATATTCTTGTTCCTAAAATTGTTCTCAAGAGTCTCTAACACATCCCATTATATTTTAAATCAATTTCCTACATAAAAGGCCTGTTCCGGCCTGTTCTGTTCCGTTCCGGCTTTTACACCGTTCCCTAAATATGTATAGCTTAGAGGAGATAAGGGAAAGAGGTGATATGATAGCAACTTTCAAGTACATTAAAGGGTTTAGTAAAACTGAGGCTGTGGGTATTTTACATAAAATGGAAAATTCAAGAACAAGGGGTCATGAGCTCAAGCTAAAGGGTAGTAGATTCAGGAGTAATTTGAGGAAGCACTTTTTTACAGAAAGAGCGATTGATTTATGGTATAAACTTCCTCAAGAGGTAGTAGCGACAAAAACTGTGGGGGACTTTAAAAATGCATGGGACAAGCATAAGGCTATCCTACAAACTAGATAAGTTTATACTGTTAGGTAATATCTGGCAGACTTGCTGGGCCTATGGCTCTTATCTGCCGTCAATATCTATGTTTCTATGTTTCTCCCAGGACAAGCTCGTAATACCGGCGCTATGAAAGTCCCAGTTGATTTGCGGTAAGGTCAAAAAAGTGTGCGGTGCCCCTATATCTGCAAGACTCGTAATACCAGCGAAAGTAAAAAAGCAGCGTTATGAGGCTTAACTCTGCTTTTTTACTCATAACGCAAGACTCGTAATCTAGCCGAATAATATTTATTTTTCATTATATAAATATGTTTAAAAACTCAGTAGCCGCAACTTTACATTTTTACATATCTGCATTTGTTAAACATTATACAGTTAGGTAAGACTGTAATGTCATCACTCCTTTTTTTCTAACATATTAATAATGAAAAATAAATATTATTGTTTAAAAGAAAAAACATGCAAAACAGGCCTAGATTACAAGTGGAGCAATAATTTAACACGTTCCCACAAACAGCAAATTTGTCCGTTTTCAGGCGAGCAATAAATAATGAGCCATTACAAGTAGCTGGTTATTGCTACTGAGAACTTGTGGTAGCAATTAACGCTTATAAAATTAACCAGAGATCAGATCTCTAGTTAATTTTTATAAATGTTCACCAAATGCCCCCAAAACCAAGCGTATTTTATTAAAAAATAAAAGCCTAAGATTACGAGTTTTGCGCAAAAAAATTGTGTTATTTCACTCCCCATAGCGCTGCCATAACGAGTCCTTGTGCTGTACGTTATGGTGCGTAAGATCCTTACCGCACAAAAGCCAAGGGCTGATTTGACGTGCTCTAGACATCAATGGGGAGAAGTGTTAAAAAAAAAACCTGAAGTGCGAAATGACGATCGCTGTAACGCAACCCCATTGATGTCTATGGGGGAAAGAAAATTACATTTAAATCTAACACCCTAAGATACACCCCAAGTCTAACCACCCCTAATCTGCCGACCCCGACATCGCTGACACTAAATAAAATCTATTAACCCCTATTCTGCCGCTCCCCGACATCACTGCAACTAATAAAAGCTATTAACCCCTAATCCTCCACTCCCTGACATTGCCACCACTAAATAAAGTTATTAACCCCAAATCCGCCACTCCCCAACATCGCCGATACTAAATAAAAACTAATAACTCCTAATCCGCTGCTCCCTGACATCGCCGACACTAATAAAAGCTATTAACCCCTAATCCTTCACTCCCCGACATTGCCACCAGTAAATAAAGTTATTAACCACTTATCCGCTGTTCCCCGACATCGCCGACACTAATAAAAGCTATTTACCCATAATTATCCGCTCCCCGACATCGCCAACACTAATAAAATATATTAACCCCTAATCCTCCACTCCCCGACATCACTGCACTAAATCAAGGTATTAACCCCTAAACCACTGCTCCCCAAAATCGACAACACTAATAAAAGCTATTAACCCCTATTCCACCGCTCCCCTACATTGTTGCCACTAAATAAAGTTATTTACCCCTAATCCGCTGTTCCCCGACATTGATGACACTAAATAAAAGCTATTAACCCATAATCTGCCGCTCCCCGACATCACCACCACTAATAAAAGCTATTAACCCCTAATCCTCCATTCCCCGACATCACCGCCACTAAATAAAGCTATTAACCCCTAATCTTTCTCACCCCGAAATCACCGCCCTAAATAAAGGTATTAACCCCTAATCCGCCGCTCCCCGACATCGCCAACAATAAATAAAATATATTAACCCCTAATCCGCCGCTCCCCTAAATCACCAACACTAATAAAAGCTATTAACCCTTAATCCTCCAATCCCTGACATTGCAGTCACTAAATAAAGTTATTAATCCCTAATCTGCCGCTCCCCGACATCGCTGGCACTAAATAAAAGCTGTTATCCCCTATTTCTCCGCTCCCCGACATCGCCGCCACTAAATAAAGTTATTAATCCCTAATCCGCTGCTCCCCGACATCGCTGACACTAAATAAAAGCTATTAACCCCTAATCCACCGCTCCCCGACATCGCCGCCACTAATAAAAGCTGTTAGCCCCTAATCCTCCACTCCCCGACATCGCAGCCACTAAATAAAGTCATTAACCCCTAATCCGCCACTGAATTAAAGCTATTAACCCCTAATCTGCCGCTCCCTGACATCGCCGCCACTAATAAAAGCTATTAAACCCTAATCCGCCACTCCCCAACATCGTCAACACAAAATACAAGCTATTAACCCCTAATCCACCGCTCCCCGACATCACAGACCCTAATAAAAGCTATTAACCCCTTATCCTCTGCACCCCGACATCGCCGACACTAACAAAAGCTATTAACCTCTAATCCTCCGCTCCCCAACATCACAGCACTAAATAAAGGTATTAACCCCTAATACGCCGCTTCCCGACATCGCCGACACTAGTAAAAGCTATTAACCCCTAACCATCTGCTCCCTGACATCGCTGCCACTAAATAAAGTTATTAACCCATAATACACCTCTCCCTGACATCGCTGACACTAAATAAAAGCTATTAACCCCTAATCCGCTGCTCCCTGACATCTCCGCCACTAATAAAAGCTATTAACCCCTAATCCGCCACTCCCCGACATTGCCACCACTAATAAAAGCTATTAACCCCTAATCCTCCACTCCCCGACATCGCCGCCACTAAATAAAGTTATTAACCCCTAATCTGTGACTCCCCGACATTGCCAACACTAAATAAAAGCTATTAACCCTGAATCCGCCGCTACCCGACATCACTGACATTAATAAAAGCTATTTACCCCTAATTCTCCGATCCCCGACATCGCCGGCACTAAATAAAAGTTATTAACCGCTAATCCTCCGCACCCGACATCGCTGCTACTAAATAAAGTTATTAACCCCTAATTTGCTGCTCCCCGACATTGCTGACACTAATAAAATCTATTAACCCCCAATCCTCCACTCCCCAGCATCGCCGACGCTAAATAAAGTTATTAACCCCAAATCTGCCACTCCCCAACATCGCCAACACTAAATAAAAGCTATTAACCCCTAATCCGCCGCTCCCCGACATCGCCAACCCTAATAAAAGCTATGAACACCTTATCCTCCGCACCCCGACATCGCAGACACTAATAAAAGCTATTAACCTCTAATCTTCCGCTCCTCGACATCACCGCACTAATTGAAGGTATTAACCCATAATCCGCTCCCCGACATCGCCAACACTAAATAAAATCTATTAACCCCTAATACGCCGCTCCCCAACATTGCCGACACTAGTAAATGCTATTAACCCCTAATCATCTGCTCCCTGACATCGCCGCCACTAAATAAAGTTAGGAACCCATAATCCATTGCTCCCTGACATCGCTGCTACTAAATACAAGCTATTAACCTCTAATACGCCACTCCTCAACATCGCCGACACTAATAAAAGCTATTAACCTCTAATCCTCCGCACCCGACATCACCGCATTAAATAAAGCTATTAACTTCCTAATCCGCCGCTCCCAGACATCACCAACACTAATAAAGATATTAACCCTTAATCCTCCGCTCCCCGACATTGCTGACACTAAATAAAAGCTATTAACCCCTAATCCTCCGCTCTCTGACATCAATGCCACTAAATAAAGGTATTAACCCATAATCCACCACTCCCCAGCATTGCCGGCACTAAATAAAAGCTATTAACCCATAATCCTCCGCTCCCTGACATCACTGCACCAAATAAAGGTATTAACCCCTAATCTGCCGCTCCCCGACATCGCCGGCACTAAATAAAAGCTATTGACCCCTAATCCTCCGCTCCCTGACATCGCTGCCACTAAATAAAGTTATTAACCCCTAATCTGCTGCTCCCCAACTTCGCTGACACTAAATAAAAGATATTAACCCCTAATCCGCCGCTCCCCGACATCGCCACCACTAATAATAGCTATTAGCCCCTAATCCTCCAATCCCCGACATCGCCGCCACTAAATAAAGTTATTAACCCCTAATCCGCCACTCATCAACATTGTCAACACTAAATAAAAGTTATTAACCCCTAATCCGCCGCTCCCCGACATCGCCGACACTAAATAAAAGCTTATGACCCCTAATTTGCCGCTCCCCGACATCGCCGACCCTAATTAAAGCTATTAACCCCTTATCTTCTGCACCCCGACATTGCCAACACTAATAAAAGCTATTAACCTCTAATCCTCTGCTCCCTGACATCACCGCACTAAATAAAGGTTAATACCCTAATCCGCCGCTCCCCGACATCGTCGACACTAAATAAAATCTATTAATCCCTAATACACTGCTCCCCGAAATTGCCGACACTAGTAAAAGCTATTAACCCCTAATCATCTGCTCCCTGACATCGCTGCCACTAATTAAAGTTATTAACCCATAATCCAACACTCCCTGACATCGCTGCTACTAAATACAAGCTATTAACCCCCTAATCCGCCGCTCCCCGACATCGCCAACCCTAATAAAAGCTATGAACACCTTATCCTCTGCACCCCGACATCGCAGACACTAATAAAAGCTATTAACCTCTAATCTTCCGCTCCTCGACATCACCGCACTAATTGAAGGTATTAACCCATAATCCGCTCCCTGACATCGCCAACACTAAATAAAATCTATTAACCCCTAATACGCCGCTCCCCAACATTGCCGACACTAGTAAATGCTATTAACCCCTAATCATCTGCTCCCTGACATCGCCGCCACTAAATAAAGTTAGGAACCCATAATCCATTGCTCCCTGACATCGCTGCTACTAAATACAAGCTATTAACCTCTAATACGCCACTCCTCAACATCGTCAACACTAAATAAAAGCTATTAACCCCTAATCCGCTGCTCCCCGACATCGCTGACACTAAATAAAAGCTATTAACCCCTAATTCGCCGCTCCCTGACATCGCTGACCCTAATTAAAGCTATTAACCATTTATCTTCTGCACCCCGACATCGCCGACACTAATAAAAGCTATTAACCTCTAATCCTCCGCACCCCGACATCACCGCATTAAATAAAGCTATTAACTTCCTAATCCGCCGCTCCCAGACATCACCAACACTAATAAAGATATTAACCCTTAATCCTCCGCTCCCCGACATTGCTGGCACTAAATAAAAGCTATTAACCCCTAATCCTCCGCTCTCTGACATCAATGCCACTAAATAAAGGTATTAACCCATAATCCACCACTCCCCAGCATTGCCGGCACTAAATAAAAGCTATTAACCCATAATCCTCCGCTCCCTGACATCACTGCACCAAATAAAGGTATTAACCCCTAATCTGCCGCTCCCCGACATCGCCGGCACTAAATAAAAGCTATTGACCCCTAATCCTCCGCTCCCAGACATCGCTGCCACTAAATAAAGTTATTAACCCCTAATCTGCTGCTCCCCAACTTCGCTGACACTAAATAAAAGCTATTAACCCCTAATCCGCCGCTCCCCGACATCGCCACCACTAATAATAGCTATTAGCCCCTAATCCTCCAATCCCCGACATCGCCGCCACTAAATAAAGTTATTAACACCTAATCCGCCACTCATCAACATCGTCAACACTAAATAAAAGTTATTAACCCCTAATCCGCCGCTCCCCGACATCGCCGACACTAAATAAAAGCTTATGACCCCTAATTTGCCGCTCCCTGACATCGCCGACCCTAATTAAAGCTATTAACCCCTTATCTTCTGCACCCCGACATTGCCAACACTAATAAAAGCTATTAACCTCTAATCCTCTGCTCCCTGACATCACCGCACTAAATAAAGGTTAATACCCTAATCCGCCGCTCCCCGACATCGTCGACACTAAATAAAATCTATTAATCCCTAATACACTGCTCCCCGAAATTGCCGACACTAGTAAAAGCTATTAACCCCTAATCATCTGCTCCCTGACATCGCTGCCACTAATTAAAGTTATTAACCCATAATCCAACACTCCCTGACATCGCTGCTACTAAATACAAGCTATTAACCCCCTAATCCGCCACTCCCAGAAATCACCAACACTAATAAAAGATATTAACCCTTAATCCTCCGCTCCCCGACATTGCCGCCACTAAATAAAGTTATTAACTCCTAATCCGTCTCTCCCGACATTGCCGGCACTAAATAAAAGCTATTGACCCCTAATCCTCCACTCCCTGACATCGCTGCCACTAAATAAAGTTTTTAACTCCTAATCTGCTGCTCCCAGACATCGCTGACACTAAATAAAAGCTATTAACCCCTAATCCGCCGCTCCCCGATATCACCACCACTAATAAAAGCTATTAGCCCCTAATCCTCCAATCCCCAACAACGCCGCCACTAAATAAAGTTATTAACCTCTAATCCGCCACTCCCCAACATCACCGCCGCTAAATAAAAGCTATTAACCCCTAATCCGCTGCTTCCTGACATCGCCGCCACTAATAAAAGCTATTAACCCTAATTTGCAGCTCCCCGACATTGCCGCCACTAATAAAAGCTATTAACTCCTAATCCTTGACTTCCCGACATCGCCGCCACTAAATAAAGTTATTAATCCCTAATCTGCCACTACCCGACATCGCTGACACTAAATAAAAGCTATTAACCCTGAATCCGCCTCTCCCCGACATCACTGACACTAATAAAAGCTATTTACCCTAATCCTCCGCTCCCCGACATCGCCGCCACTAAATAAATTTATTAACCCCTAATTTGCTGCTCCCCGGCATCGCTGACACTAAACAAAAGCTATTAACCCCTAATCAGCCGCTCCTCGACATCGCCGCCACAAATAAAAGCTGTTAGCCCCTAATCCTCCACTCCTCGACATTGCCGCCACTAAATAAAGTTATTAACCCCTAAATCGCCACTCCCCAACATCGCCGACACTAAATAAAAGCTGTTAACCCCTAAGTCACCGCTTCCTGACATCGCTGCCACTAATAAAAGTTATTAACCCCTAAACCACCGCTCCTCGACATTGTCGCCACTAATAAAAGCTATTAACCCCTAATCCCCACTCTCCGACACCGCCGCCACTAAAGTTATTAACCCCTAATCCTCCACTCCCCAACATCGCTGACACTAAATAAAAGCTATTAACCCCTAATCCGCCGCTCCCCGACATTGCCGACCCTAATAAAAGCTATTAACCCCTTATCTTCCGCACCCCAACATCGCCGACACTAATAAAAGCTATTAACCTCTAAACCTCCTCTCCCTACATCACCACACTAAATAAAGGTATTAACCCCTAACCTGCCACTCCCCGACATCCCGGACACAAAATAAAATCTATTAACCCCTAATCTTCTGCACCCCAACATCGCCGACACTAATAAAAGCTATTAACCTCTAAACCTCCTCTCCCTACATCACCGCACTAAATAAAAGATATTAACCCCTAATCCTCCACTCCCCGACATCACTGCACTAAATAAAGTTATTAACCCCTAATCTGCCGCTTCCCAACATCGCAGACACTAAATTAAAGCTATTAACACCTAATCCTTTGTGCCCTGACATTGCCGCCACTAAATAAAGTTATTAACCCCTAATCCGCCACTCCTCAACATCGCTGACACTAAATAAAAGCTATTAACCCCTAATCTGCTGTTCCCTGACATCGCCACCACTAATAAAAGCTGTTACCCCCTAATCTGCTGCTCCCCGACATTGCCGCCACTAATAAAAGCTATTAATCCCTAATCCTCCACTCCCCGATATCGCTGCCACTAAATAAAGTTATTAACCCCTAATCTGCCACTCCCCAACATCACCGACACTAATAAAAGCTATTTACCCCTAATCATACGCTCCCCGACATTACCGCACTAAATAAAGGTATTAACCCCTAATCTGCTGCTCCCCAACATCGCCGGCACTAAATAAAAGTTATTAACCGCTAATCTTCCGCTCCCCGACATCGCCGCCACTAAATAAAGTTATTAACCCCTAATTTGCTGCTCCCCGACATCGCTGACACTAAATAAAAGCTATTAACCCCTAATCCGCCGCTCCTCGACATTGCCGCCACTAATAAAAGCTATTAGCCCCTAACCTTTCACTCCCCGACATCGCCACCACTAAATAAAGTTATTAACCCCTAATTTGCCACTCCCCAACATCGCTGACACTAAATAAAAGCTATTAACCCCTAATCCTCCACTCCCAGACATCGCCGCCACTAAATAAAGTTATTAACCCCTAATCTGCCACTCCCCGACATCGCAGACACTAAATAAAAGCTATTAACCCTGAATCCGCCGCTCGCCAACATCACCGACACTAATAAAAGCTATTTACCCCAAATCATCCGCTCCCCGAAATTACTGCACTAAATAAAGATAATAATCCCTAATTTGCCGCTCCCCAACATCGCCGGCACTAAATAAAATTTATTAACCGCTAATCCTCCGCTCCCCGACATCGCCGCCAGTAAATAAAGTTATTAACCAATAATTTGCTGCTCCCCGACATCGCTGACACTAAAAAAAAGCTATTAACCCCTAATCCGCCGCTCCTTGACATCGCCGCCACTAATAAAAGCTATTAGCCCCTAACCCTTCACTCCCCGACATCGCCACCACTAATAAAAGTTATTAACCCCTAATCCGCCGCTCCCTGACATTGCCGCCACTAATAAAAGCTATTAACCCCTAATCCTTCACTCCCTGACACCGCCGCCACTAAATAAAGTTATTAACCCCTAATCCTCCACTCCCCAACATCTCCGACACTAAATAAAAGCTATTGACCCCTAATCCGCCGCTCCCGACATCACTGACACTAATAAAAGCTATTAACCCCTAATCCGCCGCTCCTCGACATTGCCGCCACTAATAAAAGCTATTAGCCCCTAACCTTTCACTCCCCGACATCGCTGACACTAAATAAAAGCTATTAACCCCTAATCCGCCGCTCCTCGACATTGCCGCCACTAATAAAAGCTATTAGCCCCTAACCTTTCACTCCCCGACATCGCCACCACTAAATAAAGTTATTAACCCCTAATTTGCCACTCCCCAACATCGCTGACACTAAATAAAAGCTATTAACCCCTAATCCTCCACTCCCAGACATCGCCGCCACTAAATAAAGTTATTAACCCCTAATCTGCCACTCCCCGACATCGCAGACACTAAATAAAAGCTATTAACCCTGAATCCGCCGCTCGCCAACATCACCGACACTAATAAAAGCTATTTACCCCAAATCATCCGCTCCCCGAAATTACCGCACTAAATAAAGGTAATAATCCCTAATTTGCCGCTCCCCAACATCGCCGGCACTAAATAAAATTTATTAACCGCTAATCCTCCGCTCCCCGACATCGCCGCCAGTAAATAAAGTTATTAACCAATAATTTGCTGCTCCCCGACATCGCTGACACTAAAAAAAAAGCTATTAACCCCTAATCCGCCGCTCCTTGACATCGCCGCCACTAATAAAAGCTATTAGCCCCTAACCCTTCACTCCCCGACATCGCCACCACTAATAAAAGTTATTAACCCCTAATCCGCCGCTCCCTGACATTGCCGCCACTAATAAAAGCTATTAACCCCTAATCCTTCACTCCCTGACACCGCCGCCACTAAATAAAGTTATTAACCCCTAATCCTCCACTCCCCAACATCTCCGACACTAAATAAAAGCTATTGACCCCTAATCCGCCGCTCCCGACATCACTGACACTAATAAAAGCTATTAACCCCTTATCCTCCGCACTACGACATTGCTGACACTAATAAAAGTTGTTAACCTCTAATCCTCCGCTCCCCGATATCACCGCACTAAATAAAGGTATTAACCCCTAATCCGCTGCTCACCAACATCGCCGACACTAAATAAACTCTATTAACCCCTTATACGCTGCTCCCCGCCATTCGCGACACTAATACAATCTAATAACCCCTAATCATCTGCTCCCCGACATCGCCACCACTAAATAAAGTTACTAAACCCTAATCCACCGCTCTCTGACATCGCTGTCACTAAATACAAGCTATTAACACCTAATCCTCCACTCCCCGACATCACCAACACTCATAAAAGCTATTAACCCCTAATCCTCCGCTCCCCACATCGCCGCCACTAAATAAAAGTTATTAACCCCTAATCCGACGCTCCCCAACATCACCACCACTAAATAAAAGCTATTAACCCCTAATCCGCCGCTCCCCGACATTGCCGCCACTTAAATAAACATATTAACCCCTAAACCGCTGGCCCCCCACATCACAAAACACTAAATTACAACCCTAACAACCCCCTAACTTTAAATTCAAATTACAATATAACTATCTTAAAATAAATAAAAACTTACCTGTGAAATAAAAAACTAAGTTTAAACTATAAATTAACCTATCATTACTATTCTAATAAAATACAAAAAACTACCAATTAAAAAATCTAAATTACAGTTTTAAAAAAACCTAACACTACAAAAAAAAATTAAAAATCTAAAATTACAAAAAAGAATAAACACTAAATTATGAAAAATAAAAAACACATACGGCTAGATTTAGAGTTCTGCGGCCAAAGGGGTGCGTTAGCT
The DNA here is from genome assembly GCF_027579735.1 of Bombina bombina. Taxonomy (NCBI): domain Eukaryota; kingdom Metazoa; phylum Chordata; class Amphibia; order Anura; family Bombinatoridae; genus Bombina; species Bombina bombina. The sequence goes on from NC_069501.1 coordinate 590,892,679, forward strand.
ACGCGTGCTTTTTTTCTCCCGCACCTTTTAAATACCGCTGGTAATTAGAGTTCACAGAAGGGCTGCGTTAGGCTCCAAAAAGGGAGCGTATAGCATAATTTACCGCCACTGCAACTCTAAATACCAGCGGTGCTTACGGACGCGGCCAGCTTCAAAAACGTGCTCGTGCACGATTTCCCCATAGGAAACAATGGGGCCGTTTGAGCTGAAAAAAAACCTAACACCTGCAAAAAAGCAGCGTTCAGCTCCTAACGCAGCCGCATTGTTTCCTATGGGGAAACACTTCCTAAGTCTGCACCTAACACCCTAACATGTACCCCGAGTCTAAACACCCCTAACCTTACACTTATTAACCCCTAATCTGCCGCCCCCACTATCGCTGACCCCTGCATATTTTTTTAACCCCTAATCTGCCGCTCCGTACACCACCGCAACCTACGTTATCCCTATGTACCCCTAATCTGCTGCCCCTAACACCGCCGACCCCTATATTATATTTATTAACCCCTAATCTGCCGCCCGCAACGTCGCTGCCCCCTAACCACAATTATTAACCCCTAATCTGCCGACCGGACCTCACCGCTACTATAATAAATGTATTAACCCCTAATCCGCCTCACTAACCCTATAATAAATAGTATTAACCCCTAATCTGCCCTCCCTAACATCACCGACACCTAACTTCAAGTATTAACCCCTAATCTGCCGACCGGACCTCACCGCTACTCTATTAAATTTATTAACCCCTAAAGCTAAGTCTAACCCTAACACTAACACCCCCCTAAGTTAAATATAATTTTTATCTAACAAAATAAATGAACTCTTATTAAATAAATTATTCTTATTTAAAGCTAAATACTTACCTGTAAAATAAAATACCTAAAAATAAATACAATTAAATAAACTAACTAAAGTACAAAAAATAAAAAAAGAACTAAGTTACAAAAAATAAAAAAATAATTTACAAACTTTAGAAAAAGATTACAACAATTTTAAGCTAATTACACCTACTCTAAGCACCCTAATAAAATAACAAAGCCCCCCAAAATAAAAAAAATGCCCTACCCTATTCTAAAATACAAATAGAAAAGCTCTTTTACCTTACCAGCCCTTAAAAGGGCCTTTTGCGGGGCATGCCCCAAAGAATTCAGCTCTTTTGCCTGTAAAAAAAACAGACAATACCCCCCCCCAACATTACAACCCACCACCCACATACCCCTAATCTAACCCAAACCCCCCTTAAATAAATCTAACACTAAGCCCCTGAAGATCTTCCTACCTTGTCTTCACCACGCCGGGTATCACCGATCGGTCCAGAAGAGGCTCCAAAGTCTTCATCCAAGCCCAAGCGGGAGCTGAAGAAGTCCATTATCGGGCTGAAGAGGTCCATCATCGGGCTGAAGTCTTGATCCAAGCGGGCGCCGCTGAAGAAGTCCATTATCGGGCTGAAGTCTTGATCCAAGCGGGTGCTGAAGAGGTCCATCATCGGGCTGAAGTCTTCTATCAAGCGGCATCTTCAATCTTCTTTCTTCCGGAGCCATCTTCTTCCAGCCGACGAGGATCCATCCTCTTCTACCGATGCCTACTCGCCGAATGACGGTTCCTTTAAATGACGTCATCCAAGATGGCGTCCCTTGAATTCCGATTGGCTGATAGGATTCTATCAGCCAATCGGAATTAAGGTAGGAAAATTCTGATTGGCTGATGGAATCAGCCAATCAGATTCAAGTTCAATCCGATTGGCTGATCCAATCAGCCAATCAGATTAAGCTCGCATTCTATTGGCTGATCGGAACAGCCAATAGAATGCGAGCTCAATCTGATTGGCTGATTGGATTAGATTGGATAGAATCCTATCAGCCAATTAGATTGGATAGAATCCTATCAGCCAATCTGAATTTGAGGGACGCCATCTTGGATGACGTCATTTAAAGGAACCGTCATTCGGCGAGTAGGCGTCAGTAGAAGAGGATGGATCCGCGTTGGCTGGAAGAAGATGGTTCCGGAAGAAAGAAGATTGAAGATGCCGCTTGATAGAAGACTTCAGCCCGATGATGGACATCTTCAGAGCCCGCTTGGATCAAGACTTCAGCCCGATGATGGACTTCTTCAGCGCCCGCTTGGATCAAGACTTTAGCCCGATGATGGACTTCTTCAGCCGCCGCTTGGATCAAGACTTCAGCCTGATGATGGACTTCTTCAGCCCCCGCTTGGGCTTGGATGAAGACTTCGGAGCCTCTTCTGGACCGATCGGTGATACCCGGCATGGTGAAGTCAAGGTAGGAAGATCTTCAGGGGCTTAGTGTTAGGTTTATTTAAGGGGGGTTTGGGTTAGATTAGGGGTATGTGGGTGGTGGGTTGTAATGTTGGGGGGTATTGTATGTTTTTTTTACAGGCAAAAGAGCTGAATTCTTTGGGGCATGCCCCGCAAAAGGCCATTTTAAGGGCTGGTAAGGTAAAAGAGCTTTTCTATTTGTATTTTAGAATAGGGTAGGGCATTTTTTTTATTTTGGGGGGCTTTGTTATTTTATTAGGGGACTTAGAGTAGGTGTAATTAGCTTAAAATTGTTGTAATCTTTTTCTAAAGTTTGTAAATTATTTTTTTATTTTTGTAACTTAGTTCTTTTTTTATTTTTTGTACTTTAGTTAGTTTATTTAATTGTATTTATTTTTAGGTATTTTATTTTACAGGTAAGTATTTAGCTTTAAATAAGAATAATTTATTTAATAAGAGTTCATTTATTTTGTTAGATAAAAATTATATTTAACTTAGGGGGGTGTTAGTGTTAGGGTTAGACTTAGCTTTAGGGGTTAATAAATTTAATAGAGTAGCGGTGAGGTCTGGTAGGCAGATTAGGGGTTAATACTTGAAGTTAGGTGTCGGCGATGTTAGGGAGGGCAGATTAGGGGTTAATACTCTTTATTATAGGGTTATTGAGGCGGGAGTGAGGCGGTTAATAACTTTATTATAGTAGCAGTGAGGTCCGGTCGGCAGATTAGGGGTTAATAAGTGTAGGTAGGTGGCGGCGACTTTGGGGGCGGCAGATTAGGGGTTAATAAATATAATATAGGGGCCGGCGGTGTTAGGGGCAGCAGATTAGGGGTACATAGGGATAATGTAGGTTGCGGCGGTGTGCGGTCGACAGATTAGGGGTTAAAAAATTTTAATAGAGTGGCGGTGATGTGGGGGGGCCTCGGTTTAGGGGTACATAGGTAGTTTATGGGTGTTAGTGTACTTTAGAGCACAGTAGTTAGGAGCTTTATGAACCGGCGTTAGCCCATAAAGCTCTTAACTCCTGGCTTTTCTCTGCGGCTGGAGTCTTGTCGTTAGAGTTCTAACGCTCACTTCAGCCAAGACTCTAAATACCGGCGTTAGAAAGATCCCATTGAAAAGATAGTTTACGCAAATGGCGTAGGGGGATCTGCGGTATGGAAAAGTCGCAGCTGCAAAGTGAGCATTAGACCCTTTCCTGACTGACTCTAAATACCAGCGGTAGCCCAAAACCAGCGTTAGGAGCCCCTAACGCTGGTTTTGACGGCTAACGCCAAACTCTAAATCTAGGCGTAAGATTACAAAAAATAATAAATGAAACGATCAAAAATAAAAACAATTGCAACTAATCTAATAGCCCTATAAAAATAAACCCCCCCAAAATAAAAACACCCCCTAACCTACAATAAACTACAAATAGCCCTTAAAAGGGCGTTTTGTAGGGCATTGCCCTAAGTTAAACAGCTCTTTTACCTGTAAAAATAAACAAAGTCCCCCCAACAGTAAAAGCCATCACCCAACCAACCCGTCACTATTAAAAGCTATTAACCCCCAAAATAAAAAACTAACTCTAAAAATAACCTAAGCTACCCATTGCTCCTAAAGGGGCATTTCTATGGGCATTGCCCTTTAAAGGGCATTCAGCTCTTTTACAATGTGCCCAAAGCCCTAATCTTAAAAAAAAAAAAAACACCCCAAAAAAAACTTACACTAACCCCAGAATATCTACTCACAGTTCCTGAAGTCCGGACATCCATCTTCATCCAGGCGGTGAGTAGTCTTTATCCAGACAGCGACACCTTCATCCATCGCAGGGGCATCTTCTATTTTCATCCTTTCAGTGCGGAGCGGAGCTATCCTGGACGACGATGACATCCTGCACAGAGCGTCCTCTTCATACGGTCACCGCCGTACACTGAAGTTGAATGCAAGGTAACCGTTTCAAAATCGCGTGCTTTGCATTCCTAGGATGAGAGCTTCTGAAATCCTATTGGCGGTTTAGGGGTTAATATTTTTAAATAGTGTTGGCAATGTGGTTGAGCAGCAGATTAGGGGTTAATAAATTTATTTAAAGGGACAGTCTACAATAGTTATTGTTTTAAAAGATAGATAATCCCTTTATTACCCATTCCCCAGTTTTGCATAACCAACACAGTTATATTAATATACTGTTTACCTCTGTGATTACCTTGTATCTAAGAATCTTCTTCCAGCACCCTGATCACATGACTGTGACTGTTTATTATCTATTGTCTTAAATTTAGCATTGTATTGTGCTAGATCTTAAATAATCCCCTGTGCCTGAACACAGTGTTATCTGTATGGCCCACGTGTACTTTTCGTCTCTTTGTGCTGAAAAGGAATTTAAAAAGCCTGTGATAAGAGGCAGCCCTCAAAGGCTTAGAAATTAGCATATGAGCCTACCTATGTTTAGTTTCAACTAAGAATACAAAGAGAAAAAAGCAAATTTGATGATAAAAGTAAATTGGAAATTGGAAAGTCGATTAAAAGTACTATCTGAATAATGACAGTTTAATTTTGACTAGGCTGTACCTTAAATAGTCGCAATGTAGGTGGGTGGCAGATTAGGGGTTAATAAGTTTTAAATAGTGTATGCGAGGTGGGAGGATGGCAATTTAGGGGTTAATAGGTAGTTTATGGGTGTTAGTGTACTTTGTAACATTTTAGTTATGAGTTTTGTGAAACATTTTTGTTACACAGAATCCATAACTACTGCTCTCAGATCACGGTATGGATCATGTCAGTATAGGCTGTAACTCAAGCATTTTAGCCTGAACGCACAACCTGTATTAGCGGCGCTATGGAAATCCCACACTCAAACTTAATTTTTATTAGTGCGGAATGGACGTTGCGTTACAGGCTAAAATGCTTGCGGTATAGCTATACTGCCGCAACTCGTAATATGCATTCATGGCCATTCCACAAGCAATGGCCAATTTTTCAGCGGTATAGCTGTACCGCAAAACTAGTAATCTTGCCAATAGATAGTACCATATTAATTTTTTAATAAAGTAACTGCACTTAGCAGTTATTGGGGGCTAAATTTGGCGACTATAGGGTGTTAAAAAAAAAAAAAATGTACTGAAAAGTGCCTTTACATTGCAGTCTTTGGGAACTGTGTGTTCCCTGAATAAATATATATATATATATATATATATATTTATTTATATACATATATATGTGTTAATATGCGTATATACACATATTAACATATAAATATATATTCATATACCTACAGTATATATTTACAAATTGCTGCCATCGCTGCATGACTTACCCCCTTTGCTCTGCTATTTGTGAGACACAGCATGAGAACGAGGCTCGCATTGGAGCCTAAAGAGCGCAATGCTTCCGTGCGATGCAAATGCATGGTCGTGTTCGTATTGCGGCTAGCTTGTAGTACCAGCACACATTTGCACTGGTTTTACTCAGTGGAGTGCAAATATCGCTTTGCACAATAGGAAAAATATACATGAAACATTGTATATAAATGTATCAACATAGCTCCTATACTTTTAATAGGTTTATTTTTGTCTTTATTAGTAAAGTAGATCGAATGACATAACATAGGTATATGGTTCGGTGGGAATTTGCTGGGCGTTCCATGAGAGTAACCTGCCTTCTAATTGGGAAACATTGCCAGTAGTGCAATATATTACAAGCGCTGCCCTGCAGGTTAGGTAAAGGTTATCAGCCATAGTTGTCTCGCCACCTTTCCAGTGTGAGGAATGTAGTATAGGTACAGTAATAGTAAGGTTACACAGGAATGATTTAAAGTGTTCCTACACAAAAACCTTTTTGTTTCAGCAAACAAACTGTCTGTTCTGTGTGGGAAAGCTCCAAATACAGCCCCCCTCTTCTGATATGACAGACGAGTGGTGATGTGGGCAGGCTTTTACTAAAGCCACAATCACTATTTACTTTACTTTGACAGACTGTGATTTTGTTACCAGAGGAGCGTCCTATGCCGGCTGTTATCAGGAACGCTTGAGCCCAGTTTTCAGAGAGCCAGTTTTTGATCACCGATTGTTCCTGCTTTGGGCAATATCAGTGACTGACGAAGTTCTTCCTATACGGAACACAAACTTGTGGCAGTTAATAATTAGAACTGAACTGAACTGGACTGCGTTCAATATATGCCTTTATGTTCAGGGTCTCACAGTGATTGCTACCCAATACTACTTCGAGGAGATAAGTGTTATTTTCAAGTGCTTTTACCATACCTCATAGTCACCTAGATTACAAGTTTTGCGCTATAGAGGGTGCAAAACGAACGCAACAAAAGTTGCGTTATTTCACCCTCCATATCGCTGTCATTATGAGTTTCTGAAAAGCCTCCTTGTGCGTGCTATATGGTGGCGTTAAGCTCCATACCGCACAAAAGCTAAGGGCTACTTTGACGTGCTCGTGCACGCTTTCCCCCATAGACATCAATGGGAGAAGGTGTTAGAAAAAAAACTAACACTTGAAGCGCGGAATGAAAAGCTCCGTAACGCAACCCCATTGAAGTCTATGGGAAAAAAAAGTTAAGTTTAAACCTAACATAAACCCAAAGTCTAAATACCCCTATTCTGCTGCCACGACATCGACACCAAAATAAAGTTATTAACCCCTATTTCGCCGCTCCCTGACAACGCCGCCACTATAATAAATTTATTAACCCCTAAACCTCTGGCCTCCTACATCACTGCCACTAAATAAACCTATTAACCCCTAAACCACCAGCCCCCCACATCACAAAAACTAAATTAAACTATCAACCCCTAAACCTAACATCCCCCTAACTTTATATTAAAATTGCAATATCCCTATCTTAAAATAAATAAAAACTTGCCTGTGAAATTAAAAAAAACTAAGTTTAAACTAACAATTTACCTAACATAACTATTTTCTTTGAGGAAGCGCATGTACACATGCGCGAAATGCGTCAGATAGAAGCAGCTGTACATATATGATGACTTCCACCTGAACGAATAAATCCTGACTTGCACTGGCTATTTGTTTCCGGTCTCCTTTCTTTCTTCAAGTTAACATAACTATTATAATAAGCTTAAAATAACTACCAATTGAAAAAACTAAATTACACGTAAAAAAAAACTAACACTACTAAAAAAATAACAAACAAAATTATCAAAAATAAAAACAATTACACCTAATCTTATAGCCCTATAAAAATAAAAAAACTCCCTTCCAAAATAAAAAACTATCCTACAATAAACTACCAATAGCCCTTAAAAGGACCTTTTGTAGGGCATTGCCCTAAAGAAATCAGCTCTTTTACCTGGAAAAAATACAAAGACCCCCCAACAGTAAAACCAACCACCCAACCAACCACCCAAAATAAAAAACCTAACTCTAACAAAAACCTAAGCTACCCATTGCCCTGAAAAGGGCATTTGTATAGACATTGCCCTTTAAAGGGCATTCAGCTCTTTTACATTGCTCTGAAAATGGCATTCAGCTCTAGTACCTAAAGCCCAAAACCCTAATCTAAAAAAAAGAAACACCCAAAAAGATGTGAAAAAAACCTAATACTAACCACCAAAGATCCACTCACAGTTTCTGAAGTCCGGACATCCATCCTCATCCAGGCGACGAAAAGTCTTCATCCGGGCGGCGAGAAGTCTTCATCAAGGTGGCGAGAAGTCTTCATCCAGGCGGCATCTTCTATCTTCATCCTGGGGGGAGTGTAGCGGATCCATCCTTGAAGACATCCGGCACAGAACATCATCTTCATACGGTCACCGCCGTACACTGGTTCTTCAAAGAAAGGGAGCCTTTTCAAAATGGCATCCCTTGCATTCCTATTGGCTGATTTGACTCTTGAAATTCAAATCAGCCAATAGGATGAGAGCTACTGAAATTCTATTGGCTGATTTGAATAGCCAACAGAATTTCATTAGCTCTTATCCTATTGGCTGTTTTGAACAGCCAATAGGATTTCAGTAGCTCTCATTCTATTGGCTGATTTGAATTTCAAGAATCAAATCAGCCAATAGGAATGCAATGGACGCCATTTTAATAAGGCTCCCTTGCATTGAATATCCAGTGTACGGCGGTGACGTACGCCGAATGTCTTCAAGAAAGGATCCGCTCCGCCATGATGAAGATTGAAGACCCTGCCTGGATGAAGACTTCTCGCCACCTGGATGAAGACTTCTCACCATAGTCGCCTGAATAAAGACTTCTCGCTGCCTGGATGAGGATGGATGTCCGGACTTCAGAAACTGTGAGTGGATCTTCGGGGGTTAGTGTTAGTTTTTTTTTTTTTTTTTTAAATTTGGGTGGGTTTTATCTTTATATTAGGGTTTTGGGTTTTAGGTAAAAGAGCTTAATGCCCTTTTCAGGGCAATGTAAAAGAGCTGAATGCCCTTATAAGGGCAATGCCCATACAAATGCCCTTTTCAGGACAACGGGTTGCTTAGGTTTTTGTTAGAGTTAGGTTTTTTATTTTGGAGGATTGGTTGGGTGTTGGGTTTTACTGTTGTATTTTTTTCCAGGTAAAAGAGCTGATTTCTTTAGGGAAATGCCCTACAAAAGGCCCTTTTAAGGGCTATTGGTAGTTTATTGTAGGCTAGGGTTTTTTATTTTGGGGGGGCTTTTTTATTTTGATAGGGCTATTAGATTAGGTGTAATTGTTTTTAATTTTGATAATTTTGTTTGTTATTTTTCGTAATTTAGTGTTTGTTATTTTTTTGTAATTTATTATTTTTTATTTGTTGTAATTTTAGACTTAAATTTGTTTTAGTAGTTTTAGTTTTTTAATGTGTAATTTAGTTTTTTTAATTGGCAGTTATTTTAATTTAAGTATAATAGTTTAGTATAATAGTTATGTTAGGTTAATTGTTAGTTTAAATTTAGTTTTTTTTTTTTATTTCACAGGTAAGTTTTTATTTATTTTAAGTTAGAGATATTGTAATTTTAGTTAGGGAGTGATAGGTTTAGGGGTTAATAGTTTAATTTATTAGTGGCAATGTGGGGGGCTGGAGGTTTAGGGGTTAATAGGTTTAGTTAGTGGTGGCGGTGGCGGGGAGCGGCGGAATAGGGGTTAATAATTTTATTATAGTGGCGGGGATGTGGGCGGGCAGCAGATTAGGGATTAATAAATTTTAAATAGTGTTTGCGATGCAGGAGGGCCTCAGTTTAGGGGTTAATAGGTAGTTTATAGGTGTCAATGTACTTTGTAACACTTTAGTTATGAGTTTTGTGAAACATTTTTGTTACACAAAATCCATAACTACTGCTTTCAGATGGCGGTATGGATCATGTCAGTATAGGCTGTAACGCAAATATTTCAGCCTCACCGCACAACCTTTAATACCGGCACTATGGAATTCCCACACAAAAACGTCATTTTTTGGAGTGGGGGATCGATGTTACGTTACAGGCTAAAATGCTTGCGGTATAGCTATACCGACATGACTCGTAATGGCTGCATTACTGTTTTTACACTGAAATTGCCATTTTTCAGTGTTAAAACCATAACGCACAACTCGTAATCTAGGTAAGTGTGTTTGAGGTCATAAAGTGTGAGTTTGATTCTACTTTTATTGTAATAAATTGTGATTTTAAGATACTACACTTAGATATGGCTTTGCGTTTTTTTCTCTGTTCTTGTTTGCTTTTCCCATATCAGAGGTCAGCCCCTTTATGCCAGGTGTGATCACACACCAAGCACCAGATCAGAATATTGGTCCCTGTAGCCCCTTTATATCCAGTATGAGCTCATATGAGACCTCATATCATTCTATTATCCTCTACAGCCAATTTATGCCACATATGAACACATCAGCACTCAGACTCATTTTCTTTACTTATGCGTTATTTTAGCTAGAAGGTCACATCATACCTCAGACCAATGACCCTGAATACGCTTTTGTGCCAAAAATATAAAGAATACTGTTTTTAATCCCATTTGAGCCAGTAAAATACTCACTTACTCAAATACTCAATTTGAACAATAATACATATAAATATATAAGTTGTCTTATTGTGTCTATGGGGTCAATTTATCAAGCTTGATGCCCCTTGTTTCTGGCGAGCCTTCAGGCTCACCTGAAACAGAAGTTATGAAGCAGCGGTCTAAAGACCGCTGCTCCATAACTTGTCCGCCTGCTCTGAGGCTGCAGACAGAAATCAACCCGATCGAATAAGATTGGGTTGATTGACACCCCCTGCTAGCGGTTGATTGGCCGCAAATCTGCAGGGGGCGGCATTGCACAAGCAGTTCACAAGAACTGCTGGTGCAATGATAAATGCCGACAGCGTATGCTGTCTGCATTTTTCGATATGTGGTGGACATGATAAGCTACATTGTATCATGTCCGCTCGCACATTAATAAATATACCCCAATATCTCATTTTCATACAAAAATTATTTTTATTATTTCATCAGCGCATAGATGAACCAGTGCTTAGTACAGTGTTTCTAAACTCCAGTTCTTATGTATTCTACTAACAGGCCAGAACACAGGTGAGTTAGTTCAGGTTAGTAACCATGTTTACTGATCAGCTGATTATGTCACCTGTGTTCTAGTTAAAGGGAAATGAATGATACCCAAATGTTGAAGCAATTGAATGTGACACAGCATAGCTGTAAAAAGATGACTAGGAAATACCACCCGAACCTCTCTATGTAAAATAGGAAGATATTTACCTCAAAATGTCCTAAGTATTCACACCCCACTCTGAAGAGCAGCCAATTAGAATGCAAGTCCCATGACTTGCAAGGGAGTGTGCATCTGGCATGTCATGTTATTTCCCAAATCAGTTTAAGAAAGTTTACTATGAAATCTCATGAGATTACAGCAAAGCAATGCATGTCATCAGCACTGCTGGACAGTAGGTGAAGTATAACTGTTCACAGAGCACTTACTCTGATAAACTGAAGAAATTGTGAGGTAAAATATCTTCCCTTTTTACATAGAGATGCTCACGTGATATCTTCATATCAGCTTTTTACATTTATGCTGCTTCACTCTCAACTGATTTAGCATAGGAGTATTATGTCCCTTTAAGATATCATGAAAATCTGGCCTGTTAGAGATACTTGAGTATTTGAGTAGAGAAACACTGGCTTAGTAAAACCAATGCAATGAGACTCCTTATCAGGACATGGCCAGTGTGTCAAAAAGTAAAAGCGTAAGCAAATAGACACCAATGACTGTCTAAGAAATTCAGAGCTATTTGTATTGGATATTTGTGTATATTCCAGGGTCTTTTTGAATATGCATGTCATTTGACTTTTCTATAATGCAAGCTTGTTACTCTGGTCTGTTAATAAATTATCTTCGCCTTGAAATGGATCGTGGGACCTAGAAACCTGTCATGTTTTGTGCCTTAGCAATGTTATATTTATGCAAAATGCGAACAATCTATTTAACGGATTACTATTACTCATTAAGACAAATAAGTTAAATAGTTTTGGAACTAATTAACAAGGCCTACACAACTATACTGTAAATAAAATGACATTCCCTGTCCCCATTCTTCAATAACATTGAACAAAACTTTGAAATACCACAGTTTGCAAATTAAGACCTTTAAAATAATTGAATAGCTGCTGTAGCAATGGGATTATTAGGATAATGTGATGTTTAAGACAGGCTTTTGTTTTGCTTCTCAAAGGACTTGCTTGAAATTTCGCTGAGCTCATATCACTGGGGACCTCATAGCAAGAGATCAGTTATGACTTTTATTAAAGTCAGCCAGGCCCAATACCTGGATGTGTGAAAGCCTAAAGGAATATCTCTTTCTATGACTCTGATTGAAGTTTAATAGGAACTAGACAAAGGGAATACTCTTAACCTGTTCACCCACCTCTTCCAGTGTATAAGTATACTTGGGATGTGTGTGGGTCCTTAGAGACTTTATCAAACCAATGTTTTTTCTCCCAACGGTTTCGCAGGCTCTAGTCTGGGGATTAGATGTAAAAAAAAGAGGATGATAACCCAAGAGACCTGATGCCTTTATCACTGTACCCTTTCAGTGCTCATATTAGCTACTATTTTTATTATTTGGTTATTTTAACATCTCTTGTTTTGATCTGAGTTGAGAACTATTTCTTAATATTTCTCTTTCAAATTAATATTCCTAATTTTACAGCAAACTGGAAAAAAATATTAGTCTTTTTTTTTTTTACAACAAGCTTTATTTATGAACAAGCATGTTCAATACAGAATTTTCGTAACTATGAATAACAAAAAACCATGAAATGATAATATAGGGAACTTAGTAACAAACTTGGTATCAGTGCCCAAAAACTTGATGAATGTAGTCCAACAATTCCATAGTAGCCAAAGAATCAAAAGTACTTCACAGAAGTCCCATACAGTTGTTTTTTTTAAATTAATTTGTAATAAATAAAATAAAATGCAAACGTTTACCTGAGGTAAGCACCGGCTCACTTTCAAACCTCACAATCTGTGATATTGTTAATAACATTACAACAATATGACAGCTGGTATAGGAAAATAAAAACATTCTGGTTTCTGTTTCATTTTTCGTTTTTGGGTGGAGGGGATTTTAAGGTTGAACTGTGGTATTCTAATCCATTAGAAGACTTTTTTTATTTTTATATATTTTTTTAACTTCGTTATGCTTGACCAATTCAAGATACATGTTGTCCTCCTTGAATAGGATATTCGGGATTTTTGAGCAGAGTTTTTTTAATATTAAAGTTTTTGCTCTGTTCACATATTAACAAAACCAACAGGGAAATTGAGGTCTTATATTTGAGGGTTTTTATTGCACAGACTCCCCTGCTACTGTTCTAAAAAACAGTCTGGCTGGTAACCAGCCTCACCTAAACTTTCTCCGCTACACAATGAGGCCTATTTAACAACGGTCTTGCGGACCTGATCTGAAAGTGCGGATCAGGTCCGCAAGACCTCGCTGAATGCGGAGAGCAATACGCTCTCCATATTCAGCATTGCAATGCCGCCCCTGCAGACTCGCAGCCAATGGGCCGCCAGCAGGGAGGTGTCAATCAACTCGATCATACTTGATCGGGTTGAATTGTGGCGATTTCTGTCCACCTGCTCAGAGCAGGCGAACAGGGTTATGGAGCAGTGGGCTTTAGACCGCTGCTTCATAACTGGTGTTTCTGGCCAGTCTGAAGACTCGCCAGAAACACGGCCCACAAGCTCCATACGGAGCTTGATAAATGGGCCTCAATCTCTCAATCACACTAGCACCCCTACATGATTCCTCCATGGTAACCCCCTAACACTGAAAGCCAGCAATCAGATTTCCCAAAATAAACATTAAAGGGACGGAAAACCCCAACTTTTTCTTTCATGATTTGGATAGAACAAATTATCACATTAGCTTCATTATCTTGTTATCCTTTGCTAAAGAAGCAGCATTGCACTACTGGCAGCTAGCTGAACACATCTAATTAGCCACACACAAGAGACAAATGTATGCAGGCACCAATGAAAATGGAAATATGCGTATTACGCATCATGTTTTGCGATTTACATTTTAATGCGGTAAGATTAGCGCACAAGAAAACGTAGTAATATTAATGCGCATAATCTAAATATTACATATAAAATATTAGAATAATATATTTTTTTATATTTTATATGTAATATTTTAATAATGTGCCTTAAGATTACTAAGTTTTCATGTGATCTAAGCCGACCACATGAAATATGCAAAGCGCATATTTTCCATTTCTATGTTCTTCACACACAGGTAGATTACAAGTTTTGCGTTTGTGTTTTAACCCTGAAAAATGGTAATTTCAGAGTTTAAACAGCAACGCAGCCATTACGAGTCTTGTCGGTATAGCTGTACTGCAAGCCTTTAAGCCTGTAACGCAACATCAGTCCCGCATTTAAAAAAATTACGTTTTTGATTGGGATTTCCATAGCGCTGACATTACGAGTTTTGCAGTGAGGCTAAAAAGCTTGCGTTACACCCTATAGCGACAAGTTCCGTACCGCCATCTGAGAGTAGTAGTTATGAGTTTTACGCAACAAAACTGTTACATAAAACTCATGACTAAAGTGTTACAAAGTACCCTAACACCCATAAACTACCTATTAACCCCCAAACCGAGGCCCTCCTGCATCGCAAATACTATATTAAAGTTATTAACCCCTAATCTCCTGCTCCCGACATCGCCTCCACTAATAAAATTTATTAACCCCTATTCCGCCACTTCCTGACATCGTCGCCACTATACTAAAGTTATTAACCCCTATTCTCCCGCACCCCAACATCGCCCAAACTATAATAATTATATTAACCCCTCACTGCCACTAAATAAACCTATTAACCCCTAAACTGACAGCTCCCCACATTGCAACAACCTAAGTTAAACTATTAACCCCTTATTCTAACCCTAAACCTAACCCTAAACCTAACCCTAACACCCCCTAACTTTAACATAATTAAAATAGAGCTAAATTAAAGTTACAATTATTAACTAAATAATACCTATTTAAAACTAAATACTTACCTGTGAAATAAAACCTAAGCTAGCTACAATATAACTAATAGTTATATTGTAGCAAGCTTAAAGGGACATTAAACCCACATTTTTCTTTCATGATTCAGATAGAGAATACCATTTTAAACAACTTTCTAATTTACTTCTATTATCTAATTTGCTTCATTCTCTTGATATTCTTTCCTGAAAAGCATATCTAGATAGGCTCAGTAGCTTCTGATAGGTGGCTGCACATAGATGCCTCATGTGATTGGCTCACAAATGTGCATTGATATTTTTTTAATAAAGGATATCTAAAGATTGCAGCAAATTAGGTAATAACAGTAAATTGGAATGTTGCTTAAAATTGTATTCTCTATCTGAATCATGAAGGAAATTGTTGGGGTTTAATGAACTTTTAAGTTTTATTTTTATTTGACAGGTAAGTTTGTATTTACGGTATTTTAACTAGGTAGACTAGTTAGTAAATAGTTATTAACTATTTACTAACTACCTAGTTAAAATACATAGACGTAAGGTTTATGTTAGTGTGTTAGGTTAAAACATAACTTTTTTCCCCCATAGACATCAATGGGGTTGAGTTACAGAGCTTTTTCATTCCGTGCTTCAGGTGTTAAGTTTTTTTCTAACACGCTCTCCCCATTGATGTCTATGGGGAAAGCGTGCACGAGCACGTCAAAGCAGCGATTGTATTTTGTGCGGTATGGAGCTCAACACAACCATATCGCACGCACAAGATGGCTTTTCTAAAACTCGTAATGGCAGCGCTATGGAGGCTGAAATAACTCTTGTTGCGTTCGTTAACTACCCTATATAGCGCAAAACTTGTAATCTAGGTTATATAAAATAATATACACTTTACTTTATCTATTTACCATAAAAAAAGACATTTTCCTGTAAGTAAAGAACATTGGAATGTTACATATGTACAGTAAATATACAGTAGAACACATACATATTTAACTACATATGTACACACATATAAACACACACTCACACACACACATATATATGTATGTATATATATATATATATATATATATATATATATACATATATATTGTGCATGTGTACGTACAGTATGTATCTCTATATTAAAGCCCTTTTCATGACTTTTTTAGCATTTAGACCTTATATATTTGAGTTCTTATAACTTTTAAATGCAATATATTTTTAAAATCATTTTTATCAGACAGTTTTATTATGATTTTAAATGAACTTATAAATGTATTTTTGATGTGTTTTGTGTAACTTTTTTGTCTTGTGTAACAGTTAACTAGCTCTGAAGTTGCGCTAACCCGATGTGTGTTAAATTTGATTGCGCTAAATGAATGCGTTTACTTTCAACTCGTAATCCGCATGCCACTTCCGATGCATGCAAAGAGCCACAAAATACCCCTTATCGCTCACGCAACAGTAAGCACGCCACTCGTAATCTAGCCCTTAATAGCTTTCAAGTGTGTGTATGTGTGTGTGTGTGTGAGAGAGGGGTCTGATCACACCCATAAATAATTTTAACAGTTAAAGAGCCTTTAGAAAAAGACAAAAACTTGGTTGCACCATTATTTCTTCAGACCCCAAATAAGCTTATCACCTCTCCCAGGTTGCAGGGGTAGGTGATTAGCATAATTGTGATACATTATAATTAAACACGTTTCTCACTGTATGTCTGCAAATAAAGTATCAATCCTTAACTGCACCTCCATCATCTCAAAATACCTTAATTGAGTTGTCCTGATTTGCCCACTGATGGAGGACACAGCTTTTTTTAATTAATGGACCAGATAACTAGTAGCGCACTATGTAGAGCTTTTGCTCTCATGCAAACACCATTAGAAGTAAATTTTTAATGCCCGCGTGTTAGCGCATGTATTACAAATTGAAAGTTAATTGTTTGCACGCTAGCGAAACCAGACATGTGCTAACTTCAGGGTTTTAAATATCGTGACCTCATTAACTTCTCAATTGAGCATCCTTTTAAAAAAAGCACTAACAGTAATCACTAGCACACTAACCCGACCTCATTAGACCTACATATATATTTCTATATATATGTATATACTATGTGAAGAACATTGAAATGTAAAATATTTACCGTAAATACACAGTAAAAGACATTATAAAATATTATTATTATTATACTTTATTTGTGCAGCGCCGCCAAATTCCGTAGCGCTGGGTACAATGATAGGGGTATACAATGACAAATATTTGTGATACAATACAAAACATAACAAGACTAAACAAATCTAGCACAGGAGGAAGAGGGCCCTGCTCCGGAGAGATCACAGTCTATAGGTTTAGGGTGCAGAGACATAAGGTTGGGGTAGCTTGTTACAAAATATTAAAATGTAATAAAATAATTTTTCATGTTTTAAGGTATTTGAGTGTAAAGGGCTCAAAAGTTTATATATATATATATATATATATATATATATATATATATATTGTATATTAAATATTATATATCACTGTCTAATGAAGGGGTGAAGTCCCCGAAACTTCACTGACTTTTTGTGTGCCAATAAAGCACTTTTTACATAAAGCCAGAGAGTGCTTGCTATTTATGGACTTGTTGATATGCTTGCTTGCACCCTGGTTGTTGCTCTGAAGGTGAGAGTGCGCTCTGTTGGAAATGTATATATATATATATATATATATATATATATACTTGTGTATTTAAGTATGTATATACATACATATTTAAGTATGTATTTACATACATACATATATAAATACATAAATACACATGTATTTACACACATAACCCCCAGTGAAACGTTCCTCTTGTCATTTCCGCTATAATAGAGTAGTCGTTTGATCTGCTATTGAGAGGATCTGATTCTGCCATATTATATATCAAGCAAAGAAACATGAACCGGCGTTTTTCAGAAAAGTTTCCTTCTGAGGAAGTTCTCACCAAAGACCAAGATCACTCCAAGAGGCAATAAGCACATCAGGGATTGATTGAGAGATCTCCACTTAAAGACTCATCCTCTCCCCTACTCCAAGAGGCAGTCGAGACCAAAGGGAGCACCTACTGCTATCCAGAAGGGATCATCTATCTATATACCCCCCAGTGCGGCATACTTACCTCAATAGATTGGGGTAATTTCTGGTAAGGGTATTATATCTATAGCTACCACTATTTGGATCTACATTTACATAATATTTGACTATTTAAATTATAGACATTGGGGGCTAGTTATCAAGCCGTCTACTTTTCTGGCTTCGCCGGCCCAATACGTCCGCCTAAGCTCGCCTACCTTCGCCGCCGCGGACCTGAAAAAATACGCCTAAGTTATCAAATAAAGCTGTCAAAAAGCCGCGGGGCGATGAGCAGCGGACTGTGACAGTTATCACTCATCCGATCTCGCTGCCCTTCGGCTTTTTCCCAGCTTTATTGCTAGCCTGTCACTAAGCACTCACACTAAACTGCACTGTTCTACCCCCTATACCGGCGCCCCCGGAGCCCCCCGCAACTCAATAAAGTTACTAACCCCTAAACCGCCGCTCCTAGACCCTGCCGCAACTCTGATAAATGTATTAACCCCTAAACCGCCGCTCCCGGACACCGCTGCCACCTACATTATACCTAGTAACCCCTATCCTGCCCCCCCTATACCGTCGCCCTCTATTATAAAATTATTAACCCCTATCCTGCTGATCCCGCACCTCTCCGCAACTAAATAAATAGTTTAACCCCTAAACCGCCGCTCCATGAACCCGCCGCAACCTATAATAAATTTATTAACCCCTCTCCTGCCCCCCACTACGCCGCCGCCACTGTAATAAAATGATTAACCCCTAAACCTAAGTCTAACCCTAACCATAACGCCCCCCTAACTTAAATATTAATTAAATAAATCTAAATAAATTAACTCTTATTAACTAAATGAATCCTATTTAAAACTAAATACTTACCTTTAAAATAAACCCTAATATAGCTACAATATAAATAATAATTATATTCTAGCTATCTTAGGATTTATTTTTATTTTACAGGTACCTTTCAATTTATTTTAACCATGTACAATAACTATTAAATAGTTATTAACTATTTAATAGCTTACCTAGCTAAAATAAAGAGAAATGTACCTGTGAAATAAATCCTAACCTAAGTTACAATTACACCTAACACTACACTATACTTTAATAAATTATTCCTATTTAAACTAAATACTTACCTGTAAAATAAACCCTAAGATAGCTACAATATAATTAATAATTATATTCTAGCTATCTTAGGATTTATATTTATTTTACAGGTAACTTTGTATTTATTTTAGCTAGTTAGAATAGTTATTAAATAGTTATTAACTATTTAATAACTACCTAGCTAAAAGAAATATAAAATTACCTGTAAAATAAATCCTAACTTAAGTTACAATTAAACCTAATACTACACTATCATTAAATTAACTAAATAAACTACCTACAAAGAACTACAATGAAATACAATTACATAAACTAACTAAAGTACAAAAAATAAAAAAAGCTAAGTTACAAAAAATAAAAAATTAAGTTACAAACATGTTAAAAATATTACAACAATTTTAAGCTACTTACACCTAATCTAAGCCCCTAATAAAATAACAAACCCCCCCAAAATAAAAAAAATCCCTACCCTATTCTAAATTACATAAATTTCAAAGCTCTTTTACCTTACCAGCCCTTAAAAGGGCCATTTGTGGGGGCATGCCCCAAAAAGTTCAGCTCTTTTGCCTGTAAAATAAAAATACAACCCCCCCCCCAACATTAAAACCCACCACCCACATACCCCTAATCTAACCCAAACCCCCCTTACAAAAACCTAACACTAATCCCCTGAAGATCATCCTACCTTGAGTCGTCTTCACTCAGCCGAGCCACCGATGGAACTGAAGAGGACATCCGGAGCGGAAGAAGTTAATCCTCCAAGCGGCGCTGAAGAAATCTTCCATCCGATGAAGTCATCATCCAGGCGGCGCTGAAGAAGTCTTCGATCCGGCCGATGTCATCTTCAAAGAGGCGCTGAAGAGGTCTTCTATCCGGGCGAAGTCATCTTCCAAGCCGGGTCTTGAATCTTCCTTCCGCCGACGCGGAACCACCTTCTTCACCGACGGACTACGACGAATGACGGCTCCTTTAAGGGACGTCATCCAAGATGGCGTCCCCTCAATTCCGATTGGCTGATAGGATTCTATCAGCCAATCGGAATTAAGGTAGGAAAATCTGATTGGCTGATGGAATCAGCCAATCAGATTGAGCTCGCATTCTATTGGCTGTTCCGATCAGCCAATAGAATGCAAGCTCAATCTGATTGGCTGATTGGATCAGCCAATCGGATTGAACTTGAATCTGATTGGCTGATTCCATCAGCCAATCAGATTTTCCTACCTTAATTCCGATTGGCTGATAGAACCCTATCAGCCAATCGGAATTGAGGGGACGCCATCTTGGATGACGTCCCTTAAAGGAGCCGTCATTCGTCGTAGTCCGTCGGTGAAGAAGGTGGTTCCGCGTCGGCGGAAGGAAGATTCAAGACCCGGCTTGGAAGATGACTTCGCCCGGATAGAAGACCTCTTCAGCGCCTCTTTGAAGATGACATCGGCCGGATCGAAGACTTCTTCAGCGCCGCCTGGATGATGACTTCATCGGATGGAAGATTTCTTCAGCGCCGCTTGGAGGATTAACTTCTTCCGCTCCGGATGTCCTCTTCAGTTCCATCGGTGGCTCGGCTGAGTGAAGACGACTCAAGGTAGGATGATCTTCAGGGGATTAGTGTTAGGTTTTTGTAAGGGGGGTTTGGGTTAGATTAGGGGTATGTGGGTGGTGGGTTTTAATGTTGGGGGGGGTTGTATTTTTATTTTACAGGCAAAAGAGCTGAACTTTTTGGGGCATGCCCCCACAAATGGCCCTTTTAAGGGCTGGTAAGGTAAAAGAGCTTTGAAATTTATGTAATTTAGAATAGGGTAGGGATTTTTTTTATTTTGGGGGGGTTTGTTATTTTATTAGGGGGCTTAGATTAGGTGTAAGTAGCTTAAAATTGTTGTAATATTTTTAACATGTTTGTAACTTAATTTTTTATTTTTTGTAACTTAGCTTTTTTTATTTTTT